>NW_007727233.1:83130-85502 GCF_000696425.1 Galeopterus variegatus
GTGACTAGCTTCACATTCAGTCTTTTGCTATAAATTTAAAAGTACGCAATGACTATAAACATTGGCTTCAATATGTACACAAATCATCACCGGCTCTTTGTTCCTTACGGTGTCATTATTGCTAGTTTGCCTGTGTCTAACCTTCTCTTCCAGGGAGTTCAGAACTCTTCAGCTGCAAATTCGTATTTGATGTTCCTGTTTTAATCCCAGATTACTGCGTGAGGACAGCTGGAGCAGACTAAGAGAGAAACTCTTAGGGTGAGGAATATCATTAGCCTGTCTTGAGTCACCAGGACCTGATGAAAAGTCAGATTAGGAGGCTTAAGCTGCTACGTAAAGCCAGTGAAATGCCCCCTCAAGTATTAATCTTGTCTATTTCCACTCCACTAACATTGCTGGTAAGTATTTTGATATTCGTCAGAGATAGGCATCCCATCTTCAAGAAATGATGTTTCTGTAACAATAATAATGAATTATTTCAGGATTGATTTTCAGTATGGACTGTAGTCCTGCGTAGTAATTAAATGTGGACAGGGAAGCAGGGATATTTGGATTCACATCCTAAGATTTCACTTGGCAGTATTTCAGTTCACCTCTCTATACCCCTGTTTCTTCATCTGTCAAATGGGGACTTTAATAACACCTACCTTTGTGAGTTTTTTGGAGAATAAATGCACTAACATTTAAAACAGAATCTGGCAAAGGCTAAGCACTCAATAAATGCAAAATACTATCAATATTGTCATTTTTATGATGGCAGATAAAAATTAGCAGATATTGGTGGATATATTCATTATCAAATCTCCTATTATTAATGTGTTTATATTATTAAATACTTGAGAAAATACTTATTCTTAAGAGGAAAATCACTTATAATGAAACTAAATTCAATTCACTTTATATTTACCATAATTTACTTGTTCAAATTTTATTTCGTTTTTCAAAATTCATAATGGTTTGTCATAAAATTTGCAGTTTATGGAGTACCTTCACATGCATTACTTTCTTCAAACCCTCTAAAGATGGTGTAGCCATGGTTCTGGGAAATTAGGCTATGTTATCCAGGGTCCCTGAACTGGTGAGAAGTTAAGACTTGAACCCACGAAGCATCACTTTAGATGTTAAACTGAGTGGAGGGGAGCCCGATGCAGTAAAAGTATGCAGGCCCTGGAGTTGTTAGAGTCTCATTTGATTGCGGAATTACCACTTACCGCAGGTCATTGTGGGCAAATTGTCTGATTTCCTGGAACTTCAATTTTCTCGTTTACAAATATTGGAGGACAATGCCTTTTCTAGACTTGCTGTGCAGATTAAAACCCAGTCAGATCACATGAAGGAGAGGAGCTCTCCCAGATTTAGGTCCACAATAGTTCTGCAAAGACACTTTCTTCTTACATTTCTTCACCATTAACAGTGTGCCAGGCACAGTGCCAAACTGTCATTTTTTACCAAATGAGTGTTTTCATCCATGGAAATCTGTGTCAGAGTTTGATTCCAGTTGCACCAAAACCACCTGTAATCCATAGGATTCCATCCCCAGCCATTTGTGATGATTAATGTACTTCTGTGAAAAAGAAGAGACAAGAAGGGATGAAGGTAATAAAGGGGAAAGAAAAGCCAACCTCCTCTCAATTCAGAGAGCTTGTAGAATTTATTAGCAGTTGAGCAGCAAGGAGAAAGATTCCCAAACAATGACTTCATCTTTTTGTTTGTGCGAACTAGGTGTTCTAGACATAAAAATAGAGGAAAGGAGAGAACATGTGTTCGGTGGGTAAATGGTGCACTGCGTTATACCATCCCGGTGAGGTTTTCTAATTTATTCAGAATTAACATTCTGATGTGAAACCACTTCTTGGTCTGGGGGATCTTTGGATGAGACTGTATGCTCCCAGTACTTTATTTCCATATGGTGCTAGGATTTTAAGGTAAAATGCTACAAAAAAAACAAGAGAATGGTAAAGTTGTTGAAACATGTCAGAGAGGTGCAACAATTTTGCCTGTTTATCCACTGGGAATTATTTTGTACACTGATAATTTTATGGTCAGTACAGGATCAAGGAATGCAAGTGATTGATATTTCTTAGGCACTTGACTTTTTAAATAATACAGTAAGTTCCAAATGAAGCTCCACTGAAAAGGTGAATCCTATTGCTGGTATTAAATGCAATCCATTAAGTAAGTCAAGTGTCTCTAGCTCTAAAATATATGCAAATATGCCTATTGATCCCCAAAACCAGTACTGCCATACTGATGTTGGAGGTAGGGTCCATGGGGGCCCAATAGTCTCAACCCACCCAGTCCTCTTACCAGGTTCTGACTCTGCCACAGGAAAGAATTCAAGGGCAGAGTCACAGTAGAAAGTGAGAACAAGT
>NW_007727233.1:85651-86196 GCF_000696425.1 Galeopterus variegatus
TCAAGGGCAGAGTCACAGTAGAAAGTGAGAACAAGTTTAATATAACAGATAAGAAATACAGACTCCACGGTGAGAGTGTGGCATAGCTCCAGAGACTGAGCAGGGCCTACACCAAGTTTAACATAAAAGTAAGTTCAGTACATACTTCAAGTCTAATACAAAAGCAAGAAATACATACTTAACGTTCAGTACAAAGTGCAGGCTGGCTCAAGAGAATGAGCAGCCACTTGCTGAAAATAAGTTGGATACAAAATAAAGTATACACACCTCAGCCAGGGAAGTGCAGGTTGCCTCAAGGAAAGTGAGCAGCAACCCCGCCTTTGGCTGGGATGCGGCTTTTATAGTTTCTCCATCTAATGAATATTCAGTTAAGGGGGTGGCTCCTAGTTATGTAACATTTAGTCTTGCACAAGCTCAGTTGGTCTCTTCCTGGAGTATGTTCATTGGTCAGATCCTATCACATGCACCAGGCATATTCAAGAAATTCTGTGCTCTCGATTGAGCATGCCCTGCCACTGGATTTGCATAAGCCAGCCCCGTGTCCC
>NW_007727233.1:86511-88889 GCF_000696425.1 Galeopterus variegatus
GCTGGGATGCGGCTTTTATAGTTTCTCCATCTAATGAATATTCAGTTAAGGGGGTGGCTCCCAGTTATGTAACATTTAGTCTTGCACAAGCTCAGTTGGTCTCTTCCTGGAGTATGTTCATTGGTCAAATCCTATCACATGCACCAGGCATATTCAAGAACTTCTGTGCTCTCGATTGAGCATGCCCTGCCACTGGATTTGCATAAGCCAGCCCCGTGTCCCATTTTCCCCATGTTGATGCTGGAAATAGGTCTAACTGGCAGCAGTAACATTCCTCTAGAAGAGAGCTGAGAGGAGGGAGCCTGAGACCTCCGGGAGTGGCTGAGAGCCCAGAGGTGTGTCCTGAAACCCAAGCCCAGGGAAACTGAGCACATCCTGTATCAATACTAAGTCAGCCACCTTTGTTTCTCATATTGGTTATGGCATTGGGTACCAAGTGGGCTCCATGCAGCCACTCTTTCAGCCTCATAATCCTTTTTTTTACCCAGCAGTTGGAGTTATCCTTTAAAAATGTAAATCAGGTCTTATTTTCCTGCTTTAGAATCTTCCAGTGGCCTCCCATTTTACTTACTGTACATACAATAAAATCTGAACTTGCTGTCATGGTCTACAGTCTGACCCTTCTATCTCTGTGATTTCACCTCTCACTATTCCCTTCCTTGCTGCATACATCCCACTCTCCTTGGCTTTCTTTCTTATAAGCACCATCCACTAACCAGTTGTGCAACTGGAGCTACTGGCCTGCTTTCTGATCCTTGAATCATCCAGGCTTCTTTCTGCTCACATCTTTGTGTTTGCTGTTCACTCTGTCTGAATGACTGCATCCTTCTTGGCATAAAGATCTCAAGTTAAAAGATCTCAGGTAAAAAGCTTCCCTCTTTACCCCATATAAATAGGAACTTTATTTGAAGAACCCTAAATGAAGTTATGTTGCTCATTTATTCACTTGTTTATTGTCTGTGTCTCTTTCAACTACAATGCAGACTTCATTAGAGCAAGGCTCTCTTCATGTTCACTTTTGGCTGTTACCATGCCTGGAGTTTAGGAGGTACTCAAGAGTCTTTGCTGAATGAATGAATAAATGCATGAATGGATAATGTAACATAGACTGCGAGGATCCATGAACAAATGGATGACTGAAACCAGACTGCAGGATTCTTGGGTCAGGAACTGGTCCTTGTCCTTGTTTCCTCTATACTACTTTGCATCTAGGTGCTCAGAAAATACCTGTTGAATTGGATTTAGCCAAAACACTTGTTTTCCTGTTCAGAGAGAAAAAGTGTTCCTTATGTAAAATGACATTTAAAAATATGTTTTGATAATGCTCTTCTGAGAGAAAGCATGATTTTTGTGTGACAAACCATCCCAGTGTGCCTTGGACTGAGGAATTTCCTGAGACACAGGACGAATAGGTCATCCTACATTCTTTCCCCAGCAATAGAGTCAGAAAGACCTAATATATCAGTTAGAAATTATGTGTAACTGTTAGTAACAGATGCGAGAAATAATATTTTAAACATTGAGTTTGTTCTTTCACATAAAATGAGCTCAGAAATGGGCACAGCAGGGCTGTATGGCAGCTCCAGGCCATGAGTGACTAGGCTCCTTATATTGTGGTGTTTCGTCATGCTTAGTTCATGTCTTTCATTCTCAGAGTGGCCTCGTTCCAGTGCGGCAGCCTGCACTCCTTCAGCCACCACATCCATATTCCAGGCAGGCACCTAGGGAGTGCAGAGGGGCAAAAATGGCATTTGTCATCTGTCTGTCTTTCTCTTAGGAATCTTTCTGTATGTTTTATCTAAAATCTTCTGTTTGCATTTTACTGGCTCTCTGTAGCTAAAGAGGAGGCTGAATAATAAGAGAAATAATATTTTAGCTGGGCACATTGCCATTCTGAATAATTCTTTGTAACAACTTCTGTTACTAAGAAAGAGACTGGATAATGAATAATAGACACTTAGCAGCTTCTGCCACATCTGGATTCACCTCTTATTAACCGAGTGACCTCATGAGGGTTTTTTCATTTCTCTGTGCCTATTTTACAATCTGCATTATGGTTATGAAAACAGCAAAAATAGTAATAGCTGCCTGTCTATTGGGTTCTACTATTTGTCAGGCATTTCATATGCATGATGGGGTAAACCTTACAATAATTCTGCTAGGGGTGGGTCATTACCTCACTTAGATAGTGGGAGTGAGGCTTGGCTAGTGGAGGTAAAGCTGGAATTGAAACCCAGAGTGGTTCATCTCTCCATCCATTCTTTATATTAGACTTTGCTTTCTACCCCATCGACTAGACAGACTAAATGAAAAAATGAATATCAACTACTTGACCTGCAAATTTGTGAGATAAGCCAAAGCAATAATTCTTTAAAGAA
>NW_007727233.1:89201-122486 GCF_000696425.1 Galeopterus variegatus
AATATCTTTGAGTTTTCAACAACCACAAAATGTCCATGGTGAATGTGTGTAGGGAATGTTTTCACAACATCTTGAAGCCAGCTGAATCTGAAGAACAACTCCCTGCCCACCTCCCAACTTCTACTCAGGTTGATGAACTCTCCCTGCCAGGAAATTCTCTGGTTAGCCTTCCACAAACTACTTCTGTTTTGTCTTTTTTGACTCTGCCCCAGTGGAGAGCTGGAAGACCTGGCTACGATTTTTGAGATGGCACTTGAAGGCAGTGATGAAGTCATTTCTCAGTCTTTTCTCTCTTAAGATAATTGAGAGGCAAAAAAAAATCCTCCTGTGAGTTGTTCCAAGGAGATGAAAATTCCCTAGTACCAAGGGCAGAATGATCTATGCATCTTTCTTGGCATTTGGCAATAAACATTCTAGGTAGTGCAACTCATTCATCTGGCATCTGGCCCCTCCTGGGCCTGGAGTTCAGAAAATAGTTCCCACGCTGCTCCGTGTTGAAGGGAGTTATGTTGAAAATTCATGAGGTTTTAAAATATCTTCTTTTCTGAAACCTGCTACAGGCATCATTCTCCTAAGTGGCTGATGTCCGATTCCTGTAAGTTGCACAAGGGATGTTCCCCCAGACATAGTGAGCTCCTTTTCAGAGAGTGATGGCTGTATTTATTTCCAGGGAAGAATGCATGAAAAGAAAGCAAGGATCCTCAGGCCTTGAAGGAGGCTGGTAGGAAATGAATTTGGGACAACTGATTTTGGTAAGATAACTCATAGCCTGTTTGGAAATCCACTTTGGAGGGAATTGAATACAACCAAGAAGCCAAATAACAATTCATTTATATTTCCATCAATCATCATTTTCCTTTTTTTCTCCACATTTAATCAGTTTTATTGCCAAGTAAGAAATTCATATCAATATCATGAGTACATATGTTTATAAAACATTCTTAGAAAACAAACACATTTATTTTCTTTATTGTAGGAAGTATATTATTGGTACCATAAACTTTGCAGTTGTTGAAAAGTATTAACACAGGTTTACTTGCGCAACATACAGTTACTAAAATACTTGCGCATAAAATATGTTCCATTTGCACAAAAACTGGGGGAATTAGATGGGAAAGCCAGGCATAGCCCACACTTGATGGAGGCTGAGATGCTCTGGGAGGGCAAAGGGTAGTCAGACTATGGTCTCATTGGGTTGAAATTGGGTGACAGCTAAAGGCAAGATATAGAAGCTAGTGTCAGGGCATGGCATGAGGAGAGGATAATCTCTCTGCTTTGTTCTGGATTTTCTCTTCTAGGTCTCCCCACCCAGCTGTAGTATCCTTGCCTTGGTACATGGCAGGCACACACAGTTCCATAGTTTGTTCCCTCTGTCAGTCATGAGGTCTGTCCACCTTCTGAAGAGGAAGACAACAAATAGACCCTCCCTGTCCAAACTTCCATCCTCAGCTCCTCTCCCAAAGCCAACTGGAGGGTAATGAGACTGAGAACTACTTCTTGGGCTTCCCTTCTCAGACAGTACTACTTGGGAGTACTAGTTCTTCTTGGGCTGCCATCACTGCTACATCATTTTTTTTTTTTTTTTTGCTACTGGCCAGTACACAGATCTGAACCCTTGACCTTGGTGTTATAATACTGCATTCTAGCCAGCCCATCATTGCTATATCTTATTGACCAGACTTCACGATTGCTTCCAAAATTATAACTGCAGACCCCAAGGAGCCAAATTCACTGTGTGAAGTTTACTCAGAAGGGAAGGAGCATGAAGAAATAAAATGCTATAGACTCAGACACCAAGAAAGACTCTTAGTCAGAGTTGGGATAAGAGTGAGATGAAGTGGATTGAGGGCAAAGAGAAAGATAAACTGAAAGGGAGAGAAGCATTACAGAACCTTTGGGCTGGAGGGAAACTTTCTTGGTTTGGAAAAATATACACAGCAAATAATCTTTGTGGTTATAGTTTCATACAAAAGTATTACAGGATTGAGTACAAAAAACCACAGAATGAATGAGTTTCAGAACCATAAAATTGTAATTAAAGTTAATACTTATCAAGGGCTTACTATGTGTCTGACATTATGCTAAGATCTTTAAATGCGTTCTCTCATTCAATTCTCCCCAATAACCTACATAACAATACATAGTAGACAGTGACATTATTTCTATTTCATAGATGAGGGAGTGGAAGCCCAAAGTGCCTCAGTGTCTTATCCCAAGTCACTCTATTAGCAACTGGTTGAAATGGGACTTGTACCCATTTCTATCTACCAGCGAATTGCAGTATTGTAGTCTGCTAAGGCTGCCATAACAAAATACCCCAGACTGGATGGCTTAAACAACACAAATTTAGTTTCTCACAGTTCTGGAGTCTGGGAGTCCAAGATCAAGGTGCCAGCAAGGTGGCTTTTTCCTGAGGCCTCTCTCCTTTATCTGTAGATTGTGTCTTCTTTACTGTGTCCTCACATGGTCTTTTCTCTGTGCATGTGTATTTCTGGTGTCTCTTTTTTTCACAAGGACACCAATCCAAAGCCCCACCCTTATGACCTCTTTTAACCT
This sequence comes from Galeopterus variegatus, assembly GCF_000696425.1. NCBI lineage: Eukaryota > Metazoa > Chordata > Mammalia > Dermoptera > Cynocephalidae > Galeopterus > Galeopterus variegatus. The sequence continues at coordinate 91,758 of NW_007727233.1, forward strand.
TAATTACCTCTTTAAAGGTCCTGGCTCCAAATACAGTCACTTTGGGGGTTAGGGCTTCAACATATGAACTTTGGGTGAGGGGATACTGTACAAACCATAACAAGTGCCAATTAACTTAGAACCACTGTACTAAGCTCTTGCTCTGACAGTAGGACTTAGGTTGAAATCACTGTGACTTCTCTGGTCCTACATCTCTCATGGATTAAAAGAGAGAGAGAGAGAGAGAGAGAGAGAGATGATTAAAGACTTTTCCCACTCTAAAATACTTATAGTATAAAATAAATACTGTACAGTTCATTGACAAATTCAGTCATTATTGCTATAAAATTGAAGTGGGGTCATTCTCCTAGTCCATTCTACTAGAAGGTGGTGAAATATTAGAGACTTCTTCTGGGGGCCACATCAGATCTTCCCTCTAATTACTGTTTCCCCATGCTGTTATTGGTCCTCTTTTATTCAAACACAAAAGAATGCAATTTTTCTTTTTGCTTCTTTACTACTTTATCCAGCAAACAATTACTGCTTATTTGATATGTGCCAAGTATTCTTTCCTCAAGCTTAAATTTATTGAATATGTGTTATACATTACACACTCTCTGAAAACCATGCGTTCATTGTATCTGATTCAGTCTTTCATTAAGTCTACAAGGTTGTGCAGATAGGGAAATTGAACATTGCTGTGGTTAAATAATTTGCTTAAGGTCAATCAGTTATAGGGAGTGAAGCTTGTGTTTGACTTTAGCTCTGTCAGATTCCCAAGCCTGGGTCCTTAGTTCTTAAAACACTGAGATGAACTGTTATCTATGCTCTTGCAAAGACTCTCTTATGCCTCCACCTGCTCTTATGACTCTGGTTTTTATTCCCATTGACTGTCTCTCTGTGGTACCTGGGACTTTCTCTTGGCTTCCCTCTCCTATTTCATTTCATCTTGTACAATGCACACAATATGAAAGAGAGAGATTCGCCTCTGTTTTTACTCTCAAGTATAATTGCATTGCCTCTTTCAACCTCTTGCCGATTAAATAGTGGCAAATGTAGAAATAATTGTAATATTTACAGGAGAAAACAAGTTGAGAAGTGCACTTGCTTATTGAAGAATGCTTTCCCTTTCACTGACATTACCTGGACTTTTGTATGCAATTGCTTTGTGCTTTCCATTATTTTTAATTTCAGCTTACAATTAGAGCTTGCAAATTGAATTGCTTTCTCTGAGGAGCTGTGATTTCTCTGTTTGGCAAGTGCCTCTCTCCCCTACTTGCTCAACTGAAATTAACTTGGTTGGTTTTGTTCTCTTGTACTGCGAACGGGTCTGATCAGTAGAATCATGATTGCACTTAGTAATTGTTTCCACAGGGTCTGTATGGTGAGCGGATGTGAGTGGTGCTCGGCCTGGTGAGGAGTGGAGTAGAGGTTCTCCAGGGAAGTACAAGGGAGCTTTAGGCAATGATCTTGGGCATTAAAGAGAGCTGTCACTCTTTGCTTGTACTCAGAAGTCTTGTGGTGTTTACAAAAGTCATCAAGGGCACTGCTGTTGGAAGTGTCTGTCCTCTTTGGAGTCAGAATAAATTCAGAGACTTGGTTATTTGTTATCATTCACAGATGCTGCAAAGGGAAGCATGTTAACCCTGGATATTCTAGTTCAACACCAGTTCAATTCTGATCATCTTTATTAGTGAAAATCTTAATATCTACCCAGTTTTCCAGTTCTTCAGTTCCATGTTTCATCTCAAAAAGTTGAATTGATTTTAGCTCCTCAAATGAAAGAGGGATTAGTCTTGTATTGAGAGAATCCAGGATGCAAAGTGAGAGCCATTATGGCCACATGAGTGGTGAGTATCAGGTCACTGGAGCTATTCAGACCTAGATGACCTCTAACGTCCTTTTTAATCCTGAGATGAATGATCCACTTCACTTCTAGTCTCACCTCTCACTGTTCCTCGTATTTATAAACCTGGTTGTCCCTCAATACCCCAGTCTTTTTAATGTCTTTATGCCCATGTACCTTCTCTTCCCTAAATCTGGAAAACTGTTTACTCTGGTCTTCTGTTTGTTTGACTCATACCTGTTCTTCAGGATACAACCCAAGCATTACTACATTTCTATATATGAACCCCAATCTTTAGGATTGAGTTAGAGGTTCTACTTTGCTCCTGATGCTTACCTGTACTGTAGTACCTGTCACACTGTATCCTAACTGTTGGCTGGCTTTTCCTTTTCTTCTTATGTGTGCTCAGTGACAATGCCATAATAATTTATTAAATCACATGTTGAGGACACAGTAGACATGCAAAAAATGTTACCAAATAGGTGAATAAAACAAATTAGCAATTGATTATTTTTGTGTTGAGAATGATAGATTTTAAAATAATATTGTTTTGAATAGCATTTTAAATTGCAATAAAACTATTTTTAATGCTTTTTGGTACTTAGTTTTCTCTTGCATGCACCTTTTCACCTATGCTCTTCCTAGGAATCTTGTGTATTTTTCATGGACTGTTGTCAATGGGCATGTATATTAGTTTTTAAGAATGTCAGGAGATACTGAACTGAAGTCTAATACTCAATATAAAGAAGTAACCACTATGCAATGCTTATTTCTGTAGATAAAATAGATTTTGTATTGTAATATTAAGTACAATGGGTAGGAAAATCTCTTCACCATTTGGTGAATGGTATGATGAATGATATACAGCAAATGCCCCTTTTATTTGCAGATTAGAAAGGTTTTTCTGGTGGTAATGGGAAATCAAGAGACCTCCTTTCCAATAGAGGGTGCTGCTACTCCACAAGCTGTGATGGACCCCAACAGACGAAGACATCAATTGTTCTAAATGCATCACAGCTGGCTACTTGAAATTATGATTTCTATTCTGCTGGAGCCCAATTTGAAGAATTTTAAACCAAGGGGGAAAAGATTACCAGTTTATTTTGCAAGCTCCAGTCTTGTTACATACTGTTTCAGCATTTCTCAGGTTAAGAGCACAGTCCATAGTTAGTCTCCCAGGAGCTGTGTTTTTAGAGCCTCCCATGTTGCCCCTGCAAGATGTATGAGTACCTGTGCTTTTCAAGGAACCCACATTTGCTGGGTGTGTTTCCACCTCACTTTCTTTTTCTAGTAATTTAGGCTAGGTCAATCTACTTGGCCTCTGGCTACATGAGAACCATGAATATGGAATGCAAAATGATGAAGTTACAGTAAAGGGTCCAGAGAATATGTTTTCTTATAGACCTGATACTAAATTGTGGAAGGACTTGGTTTGGCTCTTGGTGGTGTTCTCTTAGCCTCAGCTGCCCTTGCCATTTTTCTGCCCATTACATCCTTATCATGCTTTAAAGACTAGCCCAAGCACTCATGTAGAATTAAATACTTATTGCCATGTACTCCCCTGGCTCTTTTGTAATTGTTAATGGCACTTGCTTTATTTCATTTTATACAATTATTAGTTGTTTACATATTTGTCCCTCCTCTAAGATTGTTGATACTTCAGGGAAGGAACTGTGTCTTACACATCTTTGCAATTCCCCAGTACCAACAGCCTGCACATAAAAGGTGCCCAATAAACATGTACTCATTTAAAATGAGTGTTTCTGAGAACTTCTACACATAAATATTGAACTTAGAGTAACCAAAGAGTCACAGCTCAATTGGCTATTTAGAAATGCAGTTGTCTATATGTGTTGATAATAGTTAAAAGTATAAAAAGAATATGGTAGGTGAAATATGACTAGTTTTGTGGTGGGAATAGAGGTGGTGCACCAATTTAGGAGATGGCATTTTGTAGATCTTGTCATATGATTGTACTGAAAAGTTTTACTTGTTAATATTTTTTTCTGTCTTCATGAAAAATTAGTGTTGAGAGAGTTGCAGAGAAGGTGGGGTTGTGACATGTTTTACACCCTATATGGGTCGTGTCAGGTCTGTTTGACAATTCTTTAGTAATGGCATTTTGTAGATCTTGTCATATGATTGTACTGAAAAGTTTTACTTGTTAATATTTTTTCTGTCTTCATGAAAAATTAGTGTTGAGAGAGTTGCAGAGAAGGTGGGGTGGTGACATGTTTTACACCCTATATGGGTCGTGTCAGGTCTGTTTGACAATTCTTTAGTATTTTTCACAGTCACAGCTTTCCTTCTTTGTGAGAAGAAAGGTCATTCTGGCTTCCCCATTATTCCTCTCTGATACCATTTCCCGATGAAACTGTCATTTCATGGTGTCCTATGGTGTATGCACTATGGCAGAGTCCAGCCCCACCAAGGGACTGGGAAATCATTTGTGAGAAAGTTTGGCTGTAATCATTGTTTCTAAAACAAACAGAAACCTTTATCACAAAAGTAATATGTGCTCAATGTGAAAAATGGAAACAATTTACAGACTTATAAATGGCGTGAAAAGTGAGATTCTTCCTTCACACTCCCTCCAAATGCTACTCTATCTCCCCAGAGAACCATTGTTTCTGTTCATTTAACAATATGTGTGTACACACACACACACACACACACACTCATACACACACACACATGCATACACTCACGCACACACACACACACACACACACACACAGAGAACCATTGTTTCTGTTCATTTAACAATATGTGTGTACACACACACACACACACACACACACTCATACACACACACACACATGCATACACTCACGCACACACACACACACACACACACACACACACACACCACCACCATTTTTTTCCTTTTTCCCTCAGCTTTTAAATTGTACATATTTAAGGTATACAGCATGATGTTTGATACACTTACACATAGTGAAATGGTTACTGCAGACAAGCATATTCACATATCCATAATATCACATAGTTACCCTTTTGTATGTGTGTGTGTGGCAAGTGCTATCTGAAGTCTCCTCTTTTAGCAAATTTATTCGAGATTTTTGCCATTTTTTCATTATAATAACTGTTTTGTTCATTCATTTCACCTAATGACAGAAAACACAGTTATAGTCAATCCTAGCAAAATTCTTACAACTTTTTTTTCCCTGACAACTTTAAGTCCTTGCCTGTTCTTTTCTGGGGCTTATCTAAATGCTCGGAATTTAAGGAATGTCAGGGCTTCTGGAGTGAGGAGACATCTGGACCTCCATGGAGTCTGTTCAAATTAGAATTTTCTAGGATGTGCATCATCCATCCAGTTTCACGTATAGCCACAACCCTCCCCCCCAGCTCTGGGACATCCATTCCGGTATTGTCAGTCCGATTTGATCCTTGACCATACTGTTTATGCCACCATCTACTGGGCTATCCAAGAGTCCTTCCAGTGTGTAGACTTCCTCCCTAATCTGCAAGTGAGAAACCATTATTCAAGGATATGGGGAACTTTGTGGAGCTGCCTTGGAGCTTCTCTACCTCTGATATCCCCCACCCCATCCAGCTATCCCCATTTAAATTCTCTCATTCCTTCACAGAGTGAGAAACTCCTTCAGAAGTGTTCACCACCAGGATTCAGAGGGAAAGCAGTGTATTAGTCTGTTTGCTGTCATTTATAAAATACCTGAAACTGGGTAATGCATAAAGAAATGAAATTTATTTCTTACAATTTTGGAGGCTGGGAAGTTCATGGTTCAGGGGATACGTCTGGTGAGGGCCTTCATCTGGGTGGGAACTCTCTACAGGGTCTTGTGACAATCAGGGTATCAGATGGTGTGAGAATGACAAGAGCTCTCTCATGTGCTCCTAATGAAGCCACCAGTTCAACCCATGATAACTCATTACTCCATGAATGGATTAATTCATTCACAAGGGCATAGTTCTCATGATCCAATCACTTCTCAAAGGCCCCACCTTTCAAAAATTGGATTTCCCACTTTCTTGACACTGTTATGGTGGGGAATCAAGTTTCCAATGCATGAACTTTTAGGGGACCCATCTGACCCATAGCAAACAGGCACCAGACAGCTCTGCTTTCAGACCTATACTTATCTGAAGGTTCTATTTCTCCCATCCCTGTGAAGTTAAGCTTCGGGGAGAGGGCAGAGTACATGGCCTCTTTTCAGAGATGATGACAAGTTTGAAATATTCTTGTTTCTCTGCTTCCTTGTTCTCCCACACTGGAAGAAGTGTTTCCCCCTCTTTTCAGGATAGAAAACAAACAAAAAGTGATTTTGCAAGAGTTTTACACATGGTTCTCAGCTTTTCAAAACTGAAATGTCCAGAATTGAGTGTCTTTTTCTGTCTGTGTAGTTCTGGTGTGACATCTTTACCTTAAGGGCAATGAAGTACGCAAGTTGGAGTTACAATGTAAAAAGGAGTTTGGGGGAAAACATACTTATTTACTACCCACAGAATTATTTAGAATCATGTACCCAAATGCACAAGTGCACACATATGTTGTGTTTTTATTGTTTTGTTTCTGTTTGCTGTTTGCATGAATGGGATCATAGTCAGTATATTGTTTGTGACATGCTATTTTTTCCTTAGCAACGCATAGTGAATGTATTTTAATTGCTGGCATAGTATTTCTCAGTATGGAACATGATAAATGTGTTTTATGACTATTAACCCTTTATTACAGATGTTATAAATACTATTTCCCAATCTGTCACATGATTAAAAATTATTTATGTTATTTTTCATCATATATAGGTTTTTTAAAAATATATAATATCTGATTTGGTAAGGGCACCATAAAACTTTTTTGCAACCTAATTCTTCTCCAAATTTACACAAAGAAGGACATAAAGTGTGACATCTAGTAGCCCCCCTTCTTTCCTTGTACCTCTGATGAGCTCAAGCCTCTCAGGTCCTAACTCCTGTATTGTGGGTAGCACAGAGCAGAAATGCTCGGAAGGAGTATTGTCATAAAAATATTCAAAATAAAAGCTCAATGACATAATTCAGCCTGCTTTCCTTGTGAAGAAATCAGCAAAAACCTTGTATGTCTCCTTGAATAGTCATTTCTGAGTTGAGAAGCAGCAGGTGTGCTGTGGGCTGTTGAAACTGCCTTTTTCTCAGCTGTCATTCAGAGTGTACTTGGAAACTTCAGAAATGCATTTGGCCTGTTTAGCACGCAGGCATCATATCTGGAGACATTCTTCTCATGTCTCTTCTTACTATTTTTTCCTTTTTTTATTATGAAAAATAGAAACATATATAAAATTGGAAAAAATAGTGCAATAGATTTTGTGAACCCAGCACCCAGCCTCAACTACCCACATTCTCTCCTCCCTTCCAATAGATTATTCTAAAGCAAGTCTTAGATATCATTTTATAGGTAACTATTTCAGCCAGTATCTCTAAACCATAAGCACTTTTGATAACTGTGACAGAATGTTGTTATCCCACTTAAAAGATTTTAACAATTCATTAATATTATCACATATCTAATCTGTCTAAATTTCAGCAATTGTCTCATAAATCCACTTTTTTTTAGTAAATTGGTTTGTTGAAATCAGGATTCAAACAGAATCCTCATGCTGCATTTGGTAGTAAGTCTGTTTAAGTTTCTTTTAGTCTATAATTTCTACAGTCTCTATTTTCTCAATTTATTTGTTGAAGAAACTAGATCGCTGTTCTGTAGAATTTCCCACGTTTCTGTATTTTGCTGATAGTTTACCCACGATGTCATTTAATACGTTCCTCGTTATATCTTGTAAACTGGAAGTTAGACCTACAGCAGCAGTTCTCAAAGTGTGTTCTAGTGACACAGAGGGGTCTCTGAGACACTTTCAAACAGATTTAATACGTTCCTCGTTATATCTTGTAAACTGGAAGTTAGACCTACAGCAGCAGTTCTCAGAGTGTGTTCTAGTGACACAGAGGGGTCTCTGAGACACTTTCAAACAGTACTTAGATGTAATTTGCCTTTTTTGTTCTCATTCTCTCACAAGTGTGCAATGGAGTTCCCAGAATCTGTTCGGCATTTGGTATCACAACAGACTGAATGCAGAGCACATATGAGAATTCAATTCTCTTCTGTTAAGCCAGACATTAAAGAAATTTGCTATAAACAAAACAAATTTTAGAAAATTTTGGAAAATATAGTTATTTTTCATAAAAATATGCTATTTATGTTAATGTGTAATGGATTCATTTTTGTTATTTTTAAATTAGTAAATATATGTTCAACATATCTAATTTCTCAATTAATTAATATCTGTATGGACTTATGGATATTTATTTCATTCTTAGAATTACAATCTAATACTATTTTATTTGATTTTATTTATTAATTTTTTTATTGGTTATGAATATTCATGAGATACAATGCTGATTATCACCCCTCGTACCCATGATGTGGGGGCCAGATTCATACTGGCTGTATACCCATTACCACAAGTTGTATTTCTGCCCTGTGTCCCCCACCCAATTATCCCTAACCTCCCTCCCCCTCCCCCTTTCCCTCCCACTCCACTTTTTAGCCCTAGGAATGTTCTCTTCCTCTGCAAGTCCAATGCACTACTGTGCTCTTTCTTTCCTTCCTTCTTTCTCTCTTAGCTCCCACTTATGAGTGAGCACATGCAGTATTTATCCCTCTGTGCTTTGCTTATTTCACTCAACATAAGTTTCTCCAGGCTCAGCCATGTTGTTGCAAATGGGACTATTTCATTCTTTTTTATGGCAGAGTAGTATTCCATGGTGTATATATACCACAGTTTACTTATCCAATCATCCACTGATGTACATTTAGGTTGGTTCCATGTCTTGGCTATTGTAAACAGAGCTGCGATGAACATAGGAGTGCAGGTATCCCTTTGACGTGATGATTTCCATTCCCCTGGGAATATACCTAGAAGTGGGATTGCTGGATCATATGGAAGATCTATCTGTAGTTGTTTGAGAAATCTCCATACTGTTTTCCATAGTGGTTGTACTAATTTACAGTCCCACCAACAGTGTAGGAGTGTTCCCTTCTCTCCACACCCTCGCCAGCATTTGTTATTCACTGTCTTTTTGATGTTAGCCTGTCTAGCTAGGGTGAGGTGGTATCTCAGTGTAGTTTTAATTTGCATTTTCCCTGATGGCTAGTGATATTGAGCATTTTTTCATGTACCTGTTGGCCATTTGTATGTCTTCCTTTGAAAAATGTCTATTCAGCTCCTTTGCCCATTTTTAAATTTGGGTTATTTGTTTTTTTTACTATGTAATTGTTTGAGTTCTTTGTATATTATGGATATTAATCCCTTGTAAGATGCATAGTTAGCAAAAATTTTCTCCCACTCTGTAGGTTGTCGTTTCACTCTGTTGATTGTTTCCTTTGCTGTGCAGAAGCTTTTTAGTTTTACTTAGGCCCATTTGTTTATTTTTTCTTTTGCTGCTTGTGCTTTCAGGTTCCTGTTCATAAAGTCTGTGCCCACACCTAGATGCTGGAGTGTTTCACCTATATTTTCCGTTAGTAATTTCACAGTTTCAGGTCTTACACTTAAGTCTTTAATCCATTTTGAGTTGATTTTAGTGTATGGCAAGAGGTGCATATCTAGTTTCATTCTTCTGCATATGGATATCCAGTTTTCCCAGCACCAATTGTTGAAGAGGCAATCTTTTCCCCAAATAGATTTTTGTTGTGTTTGTCCAATATCAGATGGCTATAAGTCTGAGGGGTGATTTCTGGGTTCTCAATTCTACTTCACTGGTCTGAATGTCTATTTTTATACCAGTACCATGCTGTTTTGGTAACAATAACTTTACAGTATAATTTGAAGTCAGGCAGTGTTATGCCTCCAGCTTTATTTATTTATTTTTTTGCTCAGGATTACGTTGCCTATTCAGGGTCTTTTGTTGTTCCATGTGAAAGATAAGATTGTTTTTTCCATTTCTGTGAAGAATGTCATTGGTATTTTGATAGGGATTGCATTGAATCTGTAGATTGCTCAGGGAAGTATAAACATTTTCATAATGTTAATCCTTCCAATCCAGGAGCATGGAATATCTTTCCATCTTTTTGTGTCATCTTTAATTTCTTTCAGAAGTGATCAAGATAAGGATGCCCACTCTCTCCACTTCTATACTGGAGGTACTAGTCATAGCAATCTGGCAAGAGAAAGAAATAAAGGGAATGCAGATTGGAAAAGATGAAGTCAAACTGTCTTTATTTTCAGATGACATGTTACTATGTATAGAAAAACCTAAATTATCTATCAAAAAACTCCTAGAGCTGGTTAATAACTTCAGTAACATTGCAGGATACAAAATAAATGCCCTCAAATCAGTTGCATTTATATACTCAGATAATGAACTAACAGAAAGAGAAATAAAGTAAGCCCATTTACAATTGTTACACAAAAAAATAAAATACCTAAGGATCAATTTAACCAAGGAGGTTAAAAACATCTACAATGAGATCTAATACCATTCTATATATTTTGTTGCTCAAATTTTTCCAGCTTTGGCTATTAGGAACTCTCAGTTAGCTCCTGTGTCCCATTGACATACCCCCTCCATGTGGGTTTTTCGTTTTGCCTTTTTTTTAGTACTTTTTTTTCTTTTTTTCTCTTTTCTATTTTAATTTATCACTATACAATGTAGTTGATTTTTGAGATTCTCCAGGCTCATGTTTTTCCTGTTTCAGTTTTAGAATCAGCCATTTTTCTACAGAACTCTGGTTCCTTTTATTGGCAAATGGTATTAAAAAATCAAGATGTGGGCACTAGGTGTGCTCATTGCGAGCAGGTTGTGTTTCTTTTAGGCCCTCTCAGTTGACAGAGCAAAGAAATATATGTACATATAATAACCCACTTATGCACACATAACTATAAATATTTCCACATGTAACCCATCTATATCTATGTTAAGCTACACATGAACTTTATACTGATGTCTCCACCTCTCATCCATTTTTACATGAATCATTCCGTACTCCTCCCCTTGCTTATCTGTTAACTCCCACTCCAATGGTAAGAATTCTGGCTTCCAAATTTACAGTTCTAGTGTATGCGTGTAGCAGTATGAGAATTGTTAACCTGCATCCCCATGGGAAACAACTTTATCATGTAGAGTATAGTGATTTATGTGAAGTTTCTTTTACCCTTAGTCTTACAGACTACTCATTTCGAAAATTACTTAGATCAGCACCCCCACCCCCCAACTCCTGCAGTGAGGTTGTCTCATAAGTTTGTAATACAGTTAGATTCCCGTGTTACAGTATGCATTATTTCCTGGGATCTCCCGACTTCCTATTTTTTTGTTTTGTTTTGTTTTTAATTTGTTACATTAAGGTCCACTCTTGTGCTGTAAAGTTCTGTGGGTTCTGATAAATGCATGTCATGTATCTTCTATCACAGTATTGTACAGAACAGTTTCACCATCCTAAAAATCCCCAGTGCTTAAGCTTTTCAACCTTGCATGCTTCTCATTTATCAGATACATATTTGTAAATATTTTTTCCAAGCCTGTGGCCTATCCTTTGATTCTCTTGACAGTGCCTTTTACAGAGTAGATTTTAATTTTAATAAAGTCTTATTTGCCAATTTTTTTCTTTCATGAATCATGCTTTTGGTGTTGTATCTAAAAACTTATTACCAAATCCCAGATCACATAGATTTTCTCCTATGTTTTATTCTAGAAGCTTTATAATATTTTATCTTATATTTACGTCTGTGTTCCATTTTGAGTTAACTTTTTATTAAAAGTATAAGATCAGAGTCTAGATTTATATTTTTGCTTATATACATCCCACTGTTTAGCACTGTTTGTCGAAAAGACTATTCTTTCTCCATTGAATAGCCTTTGATCCTTTGTCAAAGATCAGTTGTGTGGGTCTTTTTTCTGGGCTCTCTATTCTGTTCCATTGATCTTTGTGTTTAGTCTTATGCCAATTCCATGCTGTCTTGATTACTGTTAGCTTTATAACCAAGTCTTCAAGCTGAGTCTTGAAGTCTCGCATAGTGTATTAGTCTATTTTCTGCCTCTCATAACAGAATGCCCGAAACAGGGTAATCTATAAGAAAATGAAGTTTATTTCTTACAGTTTTGGAGGCTGGGAAGTCCACAGTCCATGGGGCACATCTGATGAGAGCCTTCTTCTGGGTGGCAACTCTCTACAGAGTCCCATGACAATGCAGGCAGTCACATGGCATGGGCTGGGCAAGAGCGCTTGTTAATGTGCTCCGTTGCTTTCCTTATAGAGCCAGTAGTCCACACTCATGATAACCCATTAACCCATTAACCCATTAGTCCATGAATGGATTAATCGATTCATGAAGGCATAGCTCTCATGATCCAATCACCTTTTTAAGGCCCCACCTTTCAACACTGCCACACTGCAAATTAAGCTCCTACATGAGCCTTGAGGGGACAAACATTCAAGCCATAGCAGTTAGTGTCAATCCTCTGACTTTGTTTTTCAATATTGTGCTGGCCATTCTGGGTCTTTTGCCTTTTAATATAAACTTCAGAATCAATTTGTTGATATCCACAAAATAGCTTGCTATTTTGAGATAATGTTTTTGTTTTCTGTGTTGATGGTCTTTTTTTCCCTCTATTTTATAAGCTCTTTTTATATTAGAAATGCCAACCATTTGTCAGGTACATTGCAAATACTTCTTCCCCAGTTTGCCATTTCTATAGCAAATAGGATTTTTTTCCCCATTGTATAAGTCTAATGGGAGAACAATCTTTTTATCATTTTATAATAATCCCTATGGTTTAAGAGAACGCGACTACCCTTTCTTCGCCAAAGTTGGGGGATGGATAGAAAGCCTAGAGGTACATGATTTCTGTCCCCCTCCCTCATCCGGGCCTGACCAATCATACAGGACATCCTTCTAAACATGATGATTCTTCTAGTGGTAGGATGGGGCATGGCCCAACTACAAACAATCGGAATTTTGGGGGGTAAGTGAAAAAAGATGCCTATAGAAAGGCCTCCCGGACTTTATCACTATGACCCTCGGCTGCTAGGAGAAGTTTCTGCTGCTCTTTTGAAAGACTCTGCTTGAAAATGGAGCTAATATATAGAAAATAAGAGAAGAGAGATAGGGGAAGAAAGAAAGATGCCTGAAGACAGTATTTGAACTTTTACATTAAGCTATGCCTCCCTTTTGGACTACATTATCATATAAGCCAGAAAATTTCTCACTTTTTCTTAAACTCATTTGTGTTGGTTTTTTTTAATAGCTAAAAGGTGACTGACTAAAATAAAGTTATTTTGAATTTAAGGCATGCCAGTTGGTGTCAAGAGGAGGTGGGTAATACCAGTTCAGATGAGCAGCTATATATATAATCATGAACACTGACAAAATAGATTTTAATAAATTAGCACAATATCACAAAACATCTTCCAGTTAATTAATGAGTTAAGTGTCCCATTGTGTTTGTCATTAATTCAGCTTTTTGGAAAGTATGAAATTAAAAAAAAAGAAATCTCCAATTAATTTAAAATAATTAATTTTAAATATCAGAACATCATCTGTCTTCTATCACTGTTAACATGCTGATTGTAATGGTGTCTTATCAGTTGTTATATAAATCTTTTCTACAACCTGATTCCATGTTTATAAACTTCATGTAAGAGATTTCAGTTTGCCTGAGACCATATTCTTCTAAGACACCTTGAAAGCTGTGTCTTTATTCCTTATTCCATTTCTCAAATAATCAGCTTTCATCTTCAAAAATGGGTTCTGGTCAAAGAGACATGTTTGTACAAGGAAATGGTGTCTTGCATGAGGATTATGTTAGAATGTCTAGGCATAAGGTAAAAACCATGCATACTCAAAATTGACCCTGGAAAATACATGGGAAGGTTTCATTTTGTAAAATGACTAATTGTCTCTCATGAGTTGAGCATTGCTAGCTTTCCCTTCAGTTTTGGATCAGGTAGGTATTTCTTTGATTGAGCCCTAGATAAAATACTTGGCTTGGGTCTAAGGAGCATGTTATAGGAAAAGTACCAATCTTTAAATACCAGAATGACACTCACTTATGTAACAAGATGCTCACATGCGGTGAACAGAGGTAATAGTAGATGTGTGTCTTCCAAACCATGCATACACTAGGGCATACACTCACTGAGTGGACTGGCAGGCTGAATTGTCCTTGCTTTAAAAAATTATTTATCTCTGCTTCTGCCAAGTATGTACAGTTGAAGTCTCAACATTTACATGCACAAGTGATATAAGTTAATTGAGCTATGTGACCTTCTCTTTCTGCCTATGTACAGGAGGAATGACTTCTGACTCAAGGCAAGATTATCTGATTCTCTTTCCTGTAAATGCAGAACTGGGAAGAAGAGGCTGGACATGGAGTGGGGTGGCTATGGTAGGATATGATGTGGCCATATAGCTTGGGACTGCACCTCTCACTCCTGATGACTTCCTGGTTCTTGGTCCTAGCCTTTCATAAAACACAAAGACATTTCTTGCCTCAACTTGGTTCTACTGAACCCTGCATATCCTTCTAATAAATCATGCCCCCTCATCCCACCTTTACGACACACAGTTTGGCTCAAGCTAACTTGAAGCAGGTTTCTGATATATCCAAAAGACTTGGATTAATCCAGTGCTATACTTTGAACAAACGCAACCAATAATTCTTATAATGGTATGAGTATCTACTGGTAGAACTGATATTTTGAAATTTTAAATTAATTTCCTCCAAGATTTAGAGTAAATAGCAATATTATAAGGGAAAAAAATCTACACTCAGCTAATGAAGGCCTTGTACTTATCTGGTTTATATCTCTGCTTATTTTTCTGTGTTGATGGTCTTTTTTTCCCTCTATTTTATAAGCTCTTTTTATATTAGAAATGCCAACCATTTGTCAGGTACATTGCAAATACTTCTTCCCCAGTTTGCTATTTCTATAGCAAATAGGATTTTTTTCCCCATTGTATAAGTCTAATGGGAGAACAATCTTTTTATCATTTTATAATAATCCCTATGGTTTAAGAGAACGCGACTACCCTTTCTTCGCCAAAGTTGGGGGATGGATAGAAAGCCTAGAGGTACATGATTTCTGTCCCCCTCCCTCATCCGGGCCTGACCAATCATACAGGACAATTGGTTATGGCAACTTCTTGGTTTTCTGGCTTTCTCTGGTTCCAAAATCTTGGGTGGTTTTTTGTCTTACTTTTTTTTTTTAAACAAAATTTATTTTGTACTATATTTCCCTTCTTCATTGTATATTTTCCATTTTCCTTAATTTTCTTCCTATACTCTGTCAGTAAAAAACAATCCTAAGCAAGTTTGTTAATTGCCAGAGAGTGTTGCTACGGCTTAGTGTATGGATTTATTTTTATAAACAAGGATTTTATTTTATTTTATTTTATTTTGGTGGCTTGCCAGTACAGGGATCCAAACGTTTCACTGACCTTGGTGTTATAACCAACTGAGCTAACCAGCCAGCCCAACAGGGCTTTTTATCACATGTTAGAAGAAAGCTGTGACTCAGGATACTGGAAAGAGGTGTAATTCATTAATAAAAGCCTTACAATGCTGAAAAGAAAAGAAAATTAGATAGTAGATGGAAGAGACAGTAGGAACTGACCTTTATAGCACGTGTTCTCCAGTCACTTCTTAGTTGTTTTCCATCGAAACTATATTGAGGAAACCCATTCCTGCCCTCCTCACATTGTAAGTGCTGGCAACAGAACAGAATATAAAGAGATGAAGGCACTGACTCACCTAAGTTCACGTGTTTAGTCAGAAACAGCATTATAAGGAGCACTACAGCACAGTGGTTAATTCTGAGTCACCCAATTGTACCACTTAACGACTGGATGACATTAGTAATTTCACTTCTCTGTGCCTCCATCATCTTGTCTTTAAAATGGAGCTAAGTGTCTTTGCTTCCATGAGATAATACCTATAAAGCACTTGGCACAGTCATTTTTCTATCTATAGTACTTATTACTGTATGGTTTGAATGTACCCTCCAAAACTAATTTTGAAACTTAATTGCCATAGTAATAGAGATGAGAGGTGGGACCTTTTTTTTTTTTTTTTTTTTTCCCTTTTTTTGTCTTTTTAACTGACCGGTAATGGGATCGCAACCCTCGGTGTCGCGCCCGCACCTTGCTCAGCCAGTGAGCGGGAACCGGTCTCCACGTGGGATCCGAACCCTCGGCGGGAGCGCCGCCATGCTCCCAAGCGACGCACTCTCCAGTGCGCCACCGGGCTGGCCCTTGAGAGGCAGGACCTTTAAGAGGTGATTAGGTCATGAGAGCAGAGCTCTCATGAATGTATTAATGCCAATACTGAGACTGGGTTATTTATTTTGGGAGTGGGCTCCTGATGAAATGGATGAGTTCGGCCCCCGTCCTCTCTCTGTCTCACACACTTGCTTGCCTGCCCTTCCACCTTCCTCCACAGCATAATGCAGCTTGTAGGCCCTTGCCAGATGATGGTGCCATGCTCCTGCTCTTCCCAGTCTCCAGAACCATGAGCCAAATAAATTTCCAGTTCATTATAAATTACTCACTCTCAGATATTCTCTTAGAGCAGCAAAAAATAGTCTAAGACAATTACCAAATTTTAATCTACACATTTCAGAGACCTGCTGCCTTCCACATCATCTTTGTGACTTGGCAGTTGTTGGTAATCATAGTAGGAAGGTGTCGGATATGTGCCTTCTTCTCAATGGATTTTGCAGAAAAATAAGGGATCAAATCATAAGACCTATGACTGGTTTTACAAATTACCTTCCTTTTCATTTTCATCTTGTCCAAATGAAGTTTAACAATGAAAAATTTTAATACAACTCCTTTCTCAAAAAATGTGTAAACTTTTCACCCCACTTAACCTTCAGCTGGAAATAGAGCTTGGAGATATTTCACAGTTATAACCATAGTGGTGATAAGGTGGGAGACTTTTAGGGAGACATCAAATGGCTTTCCATATTTCATACAATCTCCTGAGAGGTGGAGGTTAGGAGTCCCTGAAAAAGCTAATTCATTATCTGCAGACCTCTTTTTCATGCCAAGCTGGGGTTCACAGAGGACCGAGACAGATTGCTGTCTGAATTATGCTGCCTCTTCAGGGCGTTACTGTCTCTCTGTTATCTTTGATGTCCTTTTGTGCTGTGTGCCAACTTTTCTTGGCCATTTGCCCATGTGCTTTGGTCTGGATAGGTTTGCTTTTTTTTATTTCACATGCAAACCTGAGAAGAATGAAACTTGGGAGTTTTCTTTTAGTTGGCAAAGCAATTAACTCTGTGGCCATGCATGGAAGAGAATGCCTGTGGGTGAAACCAGCATTCCTAGAGTCATCTGCAGCATCAAATAACAACTAGAATTTTCTAATTACTCTTAAGAATTTTATTGATGATGACTCTTCGTAACGAGGAAAACATAGAATATTTACCTGTACCATGGCATTTTTCATGGACATAGGAATTTGGTGATGTTAATTTTATTATAATTTCTAACTCAGAGCACATACTGGATACTTATTGACTTGTTGCCTACATATCCGGAGATAGTGCAAATAGAAATCAGCCACTTTGCAGTGGTATCCTTTAGATTTTTGATAATATAGATTTTAAACAATGAGTAAAATTCTCAAATGAAGGGCATGTTCTTTTGCCACTCAGAGTCATGTGTGTTTATTGATGCTAACAGGTGCACTTATAGATTGGGTAGTGTTGGGCCGGAATCTCAGATCCTTCTGTCTCTTCCTGTGCAGGTTGTGAGTCAGGTAATTGAAGGAAGATTCTGGCAGCTTTATGCAAGGTAGACACACTTTATTTTTCAGATGTGAGCTTCACAAGCATGCTTTATTCTCAGACATGAGCTCTGCCCTACTCCACTGACCCTCCATGCTCTGCTGACCAGCAGTTCAGAGCAGTTGCCTTTATACTCTCCGTACACAATAGTGGCCACAAGCCAAGTGTATTACATAATTACAACAATCATGCCGAGTAAGTAAATGGGCACACATGTGCAGTTACACTATTTTATAACTTGTTTCTAGTGAATGTGCTGAATCTTGCCTATTTGTAACAGATGTAAGGTGAAAGATCCTGACTGAACTTTGTCTACTTTCCTTACAGGTGGGGACTTTTCTAGCTCTTCCTTCCCTGTGTTTCACTTGTTGTCATTACTTGTGAAGTACTTCCAGTTACATCCTGTTGTATTTCTACTCCCTATGAAACTTGATTTTCAAAAGTCAGTGGTCCCACTCACAAGATTTCTCTTTGGTTCTAAAAGTTTACATATACTTTGTCCATCTACCCTCCACTGCCATCTAATTGTGCCATTTTTTATCTCTAGGGGAATTTGTTCCGAACCTGGTATAACACAGAGTGAACAAATATAGAGAATAAAATTCTGCTCCTAAAGCTGCTGCCTCCTTAGGCCTATTTTAGTTCTTCAAGGATGCCATCATAGAGGTTAATAATTATTTTTTGCCTTCTATTTTTTTTCTTTCTTTTCTATTCAACTTCTCAACCTCTCCTTCTTGAACTACTGGTAACTGAGTTTCATGTTTTTGCTCAACAAAAATTTCCATTGTTACCAATCATCTTTTTAGATGTGATTACCCAGAAGCACATGTTTGAAAATATGAAGTATAAAACCATTGAGAAGTAGAAAAAAGTCAAATTTACTTTGTTTGTACATCTTGAAAATAGCAGCTGAGATTAACTTTTTACATCTTCCGATATCTGCCAAATGTGTGCTCTGTGTGCGTGTGTGCGTGTGTGCACGTGTGGATGCATGTCCAAAATGCATGTGTGTGTGAATGCACATGCATGAGTGAAATCTCATTTAATTCTTAAAACAGCCCTATGAAGTTGGTATAATGATTATCTCTCTTTGACAGATGAGGAAACAAAAATTCAGAGTGGCTAAGTAATTTCCCCATTGTTACACGCCTGGTATGCAGCAGAATCAGGACTCAAAATCATATCTGTGAGGCACTGAAGTCCTGCTTTTGAGGACAGTATTGCTCCTTTCCTATCACTTTTCATTTTATCTCATGTCACAGTTATTTGGGGACAGGTTTAACCCACTGCAGTGGATTAAAAATGCTGCAAATTCTTTCATACTTTTCACCTTGAAAGGTGGGTTCTATTTCCTCTTTCCTCCACTCTGAACTTGCCCGTGACTACTGTGACAAATAGAGTGTAACAGAGTGTTGGAAGGGACGTTCTGGGTCTTGCCTTTAAAGGACCAGCACGTTCCACTCTGATCTCTAGGAGCTCCAAGCAGTGTGTAAGAAGTCCGAGTACCCTGAGGCCACCCTTCTGTGAGGAAGCTCAAACTAGACATGAGAAAAGGCTATAGGAGAGAGAGAAAGTTGCCCAGGCAGCCCCTGGCTGTTCTAGCCCACAGCTGTTCTAGCCCACAGCTGTTCAAGCCATTTTAGTTCAGGCTCCAGACTTTATGGAGCAGAGACACTAGCTTATCCTTGCTATGGTCTGTCCTAATTCTTGACTAGTGGAACCATGAAATGTAACAATAATGAAAAATTGTGTCAAGCCCCTAAGTTTTGGAGTAGCTTGTTACAAAGAAAGAGACAACCAAAATACCCACTTCTGTGAATGGTAAACTGTTTGGAAAAGGGATTCTATCTCATTCATTTTTATATTTGTAGCATGTAGGACAGCATTATTCATGTAGCTGGAGTTCATTTAATTTTAGTCAATTGAATGAATAAATGAATGAATGCATGCTATGAAGATATTAGAAAGGCAAGTACACTACTCTCGTGGAGATTTTGTTCTAGATGGAGTGAGGGGAGACAGAAAATAAAGAAAGAAATACTCTCAGAAGGTAGTGAATGCTAAGAAGGAAAATAAGGCTGGGTAAGAGGACGTTTGTGCAGAGACTGAATGAGGGAACTGAGTGAGCCTTGCAGTACTTGTATTTCAACTGGACTTTCATGCTTTGGTGCTGAAAAACCAAGAATTGGGCACCTATGTTCTCTGTTTCTGTACACCCCTGGTTCAATGGCAGTATCACAGCTCAGGGCCTAGAAGGAGGATAGTGCCAGGGCAAAAAAGAAAGTCTGGTGGAAAAGGCACTGGTTAGGATATCACTCAACAAAAATCACCCCCAGAACATGTGCATTCTCTCACACTTCCAAGCCTTTGCAAATGTAGTCTGGATGGAATGTTCTTTGCTACTGAAAACTCTCTGGTCTTTTTCATGTCAAGTTAAATGTTCCATTCTTGGACAGATAAATTTCTTCCTCTACTGCATTACAGATCTTTGTTTTAATAGCACCTTTCTGTAAGCCTTGCTCATCCTCTAATATAAAAGCTGTTTATATAGCTTTCCACTGGCTATTTGTGAAATCAGTGACAGTAAGGAATGTGTGTCTTCCCATCATCTCCACTACACCTCTTACTCCATTACGCCGCTACTGTGTTTTGTGATAGAAGATGCTGTGTGCATGCTCGTTGAAAACAAGAACAGAGGGAAGAAATAAGGAAGAAAAGGGCCATGCCTCCTTAATTTTGTTTATGTAAGGTGCTGGCATATAGAATATGTTCAGTAAATAAGTGATGAATGAATGCATATATGAGTGAATTAATGCATAGCTAGCATAGCATGATTTTCAATATTTTTGGTTATAAACAACTTTATTTTTTCATAAAATCTTCTCTATTAAATTTCTAAAGGCAAATACATTTCTTAAAGTACTGAGTAGTCCTTATTAATAATCTGTGCATTGTATTTTTCATGATGTATGAAAAGGACCAAATTACCTGTTATTGTAAAAAATGGTCACCAGAGCATGTCCTCAAATTCTGTACATTTAATTGAACTAATGTTGTAATAGTAACCAGATTCTCCCAGTGTAAAAGCTGCTTCTGGGAAGTAACTTAGGAATTTTTAGAGGCTAATGTTTATTAGTTCTCTCTCCCTTTCTCTCTCTCTCTCTCTCTCTCTCTCTCTCGACATACTCAGGAAACAATTCATGAAGTAAGATGCCTTAATGTGATACAAAGACACACAAATACATACTTTTCATCTATTTAGATATAATCCAAATAAATAATTTGTAAAAATACATTTTTCATCGCACATGCCTACGGGCTCTTAAATGGTAACAGCCAAATCTAAAAACTTTGCTTTCTCATGTAAGTTTCTGGAGAGATATTTATTAATCAGGAGAATGCAGTGGCATTAACTGTGCCATTCTTGTTTGAATTTGGATTACATGGTGTGAGATGTAGAGTATATAAAAAAGCCATCAGAAATGTTGTCTTTGCATTAAAATGGAAACAGATTCTGTTTATATCATTCCATTATGTCAGTCAGCACTGAATAGTTTAGATGTATTAGTAGATACCCAAATGCCACCTTTCCCTTTTAAATATCATAACTGGCAGAAGTACAAATGTTAGTGAAAGTACAAAGCTACTTTCTGATTCAATGGCATAAAATGACCTTGAATGAGTTGACACAGTTAAGAAAATTAATGATTCTAATTCAATGCATTTGAAGAAGTAAGTCAGAGATTTTAAACTGGGACATCAGAATGAATGACCGCATCATTTGCTATATAAATATCAGGCAATGAATACTTGCTTGTTAGTTGCTGTTTGTTTAATTGGTTTGTTTCTGACTGTAAAGAGAACGTTGGGCTCATTCTAATTGATTAAGTACCTTGTTTCCCCATTTTCTTTAATTTTGGTTTCAAGGCTTTTATGTAATCCATTTGATGGTTTTATTTAGTTTTTCTCTGTAATGCAACTTTGCTGACTAAGAATTGGTTTACTCTTTCATTTCTGAAGCCTATAATAAATTGAGGAGCTTAGGCAGATAGCCCTTTTATCCTAGGGCCCTCACTGGGCTGGCTGGTGATATTGCTGAAACCTGCCTGCACTCAAAAAAGGCTCAGAGAGGGATAAGAGTCCTGCAGGGAGGAAGAAACAAGGGAAATTTTTTGCATTGACCTCAAGGGAAAAAAAACAAAAACAAAAGCAAAGGAATTACTCACGGAGAAGTCTGTGCCAAAATAAGAGAATAAGAGTAGGCCAGTTCTGCTTTGGCTGATGAAAAGATGGTGAATTGAAAAAATGATCAAAAGTGACATTGCGGGCCAACTAAGAAATATCAAAGGAGACTGTACTGCAGATCAGTCACAGAATTCACCATCCGCTGGGGAGCAACTCTGCAAACGTTCGCCGAGTGATTGCATAAAAACTGTAGTGGCTGGCGTGGCAGGTGCAGTCCTAACACTTGCTGGGTTATGTCTTCCCTTTGCTTGTCTCCTCACCTTTCCTCTTGACTTTGCCCTTGCCCTTCCCGTTCTTCTTGTTTCACATGAATGGATCTATGTCAGGGACATTCTGGAGAATACAAAGATGTGTGAGACAATTCCTCCCTTCAAGCAGTCCCAGTCTGATGGAAGAGGCAGATGTAGAACTGGAAATGTTTACCTGTATTTTTTTTTTTTCTTGAAAAAAGATTCTGATGAAATTGCAGGAAATCAATGGGGTGGGGCTGGTCTTGTTACATTAATTAATGAGCTGTGATTTTATTACTGTCAAAGGATATCTATTATATCTGATTTCCTCTATTTTTAGAGTGCCAGTTAATTAAAAGCTTTACTAATTACAGTTCCAGGCAGCGAGTATCTTTCTCTTTCTGAGAAATTCATTCTGCACCCCGTCTTTGCCAGTCTTAGTCACACATACCGACTTAAGACTTTGATTTACAAATCTGATGTGAATATAGCAAAATACAGTGTGTTCTCTGGGATTAATCTGTAATATTTCAACATTACAGTTGAATTATTTGAGTTTATGAAAAGACTGTACCGTTCAGCTTTTTGGAGGAACACAGACTACCTGGGGAGTTCATTGCATTCTTGGATGAAAGACAAAGGGGTTTGTTGTGGGCATAAAGCAAAGGCAGTTTCAATTGTGAGCTGACTTCCTGGTGGTTTTTGGTTCTGGTTTTGTTTTCTTTCTGGGTGCCTTGAACAATTCATCATCACAGGGTCCAACAGTTCCTTTGATCTTTCATATGCCAAGACACATCACCCAGTGGAGGAATACAATATTAAGTGACCAGTACTTATGGTGAGTGGTGACTTCTGATAGTTTTGGGGTTCTGGTGCTAGCAGTCTATCTGACTGTCGGTGAAAAGCAGCCCCAATGCTATTGTTAGACAGACACAATTTATTATACAGTGCTGTCCCTTTGCCTGGAAGACTTTTCTCCACATTTTACATGTAAATAAATCATTCAGGCCTCATGGACAGCTGCTGATTTTGCCTGCTTAGAATCTATTCCTCCTTTTTCCTGTACCACCATCTTAATTTTGTTTTTTTCCCAGAGGGCCTCTTCTTTCTCAATCTGAATCTATGGGAAACAGTGTAGTGTAGTGTTGAGCTAGATGTTGTCTGGAGCCAGACTCCCTGGGTTTTGATCCAAGCTCCACCAATGCTACTCCTGTAGCATCTTGTATGTACGCACTTATCATCGTTACTGACCACACTGTTAGTGTCACTCAGAGTGCTGAGACCCTTGGATCTCATCTTATTCAGCTTATTTAGAGAAGAAAATGTGTTTGAGCTCTTTAATCTTGCTACAGCTGTGCTGCAACAAAGCAATTTTAGTAGAAAAAATGAATTTGGATCACAGTTGCTTGTTGAGTTTTGTAGAATTTGTTGGTTAGAAAAAAAATAGCCTTGCTGAAAATGTGTTTGCTTTTCTGCTTACGCATCTTAATCTCAGTTCTGATGTTATTTGAACAATTGTTGATATGCCTCTTTACCTTCCAATAGTTAGGGGTGAAAGCATTCCTTCTCAATTTTTGCTTTGTTCTTGTGCCTTTAAAACTTGATTAAAAGTCAGCAGGTTGCTAGGAGTTCTAACTGAATAGACATTGTCATTAGCTCTTTGATAATGTTCTCTGTGTTCTGTAAACCAAGTAATCAGGTTTAGCTTGTATTTGTGTCAAAGTTCCCAGAGGGCTTACTAATGAAAACAAAAAGGCAATATATGTTGTTGTTGTAAACCAGCATTTGCTTAAAATAATTTGAAAATGAGTATTTTAGCCCCATGTGCTACAGTTCTGACCTTAGCTTCCCTGGGTTTCTCTCCATCATCATATCAGCCATTACAAGTCAGGGTGAATTAACCAAGGTCATGTCTACACCGCCATTTTAATTATCTGGCTTTGTTGATGGCTTGTTGAAATTGTTTTCATCTGGCAGGTTGAAACACAGCAAATTTATAGTAGGAATAGCTACTCAGCATTCAAAGTTCTTGATGTGCACATCTTTCATAGAAAGACTTTTTTTTTTTGCAGGTGGCCAGTGTGGGGGTCCGAACCCTTAAACTTGGTGTTATCAACACCACACTCTAAGGACTATTTTTCTTTAATGTTTAAAAATTATACTCTATTTAAGCATGTTTTTGAAAAAACTTGTAAGTACAAAACTATGCTATCTATCCTAAGTGAATCATTTTGCAGTATATGCATATATTGAAACAACACATTGTACCCCACAAAAATAAAAAGATAATTTTTTTAAGAGAACAAAACAAAACAAAACAAAAGCAACAACAAAATCCTTGCTCAATGGAAGGCATTTTATTGTTTAGAGACCCTTGTGGTTTATGGCATTATAACAGACTATAAAATCAGGGTTACTTAATCAAGGCACAACTTCAGTTGTAGAGGGATGCTCTGTGCATTGTAGGTTGTTTAGCAGCATCTCTGGTCTTTACTTACTAGGTCCTAGTAGCACCTCTTCCCTTCAGTTGTGACAATTAGAAATGTCTCCTGACATTGCCAAATGTCCCCTGGGGGAAAAAGTCATCCTGGGTTGAGAACCGTATCTCTAAATTTATCCAGGTTTTGTTAAATTTTATTATTTTGTCCGATTTTTCTTACCCTTCAGTGTGTTTTGACTTAGTCATGTTTTCCCCTAAGAAGTTATTCTTTTTCTTGTGTGCAAAAAATAAGTTTTAATTTCTACTTATAGTTTGCCTTTCCATATCTTATTTAAGCTTGTTTAACTGTAGGTGGATTATGCTGATTCAACTTTTTTGGTAAAATGTTTCAGCTATTAAAAACAAAATAATACATTCTTTCTATGAGGTGAAAATTGTTGTATTACATGTTTTATAATATTTGAATTGGGACCCAGAATAAAACTCCTTTAGTAAGGTACTTCCCATATTGATTGTACCCTGATCACCTAGTATAAATATCATGTGTTGTACAGATTTCACAGTTTTAAATATAGTAATAATAGAAATTACTCCAATGATGACTGATATTCACCAAGCAATGATTGTGCCAGGTAATGCACCACAGCTTTATTTGCTTATTTTTTATTTTGGGGGGGAGGATTGTTATCTCTGCAGAATAACATTTTATTTAACAAACAGCATGGACTTCATACATATCCATTATCAGTGCTTTGAAAACCAAACAACTTTAAAAGTTAGCAGCAGTTTCTGCAAGTACAAAAATACATATTTACTAAATAACATATGGTATGTGGTTGATTATGAACCCACATGGGTTATACATTGAAGTACTAAAAACTTTAAATTTAATATTGTTTATAGAATGGTAAACCAGCAGTTCACATATTTTCAGCTAATGTGTCATGATATATTTCGCATGTTATAATAAATTTCCCAGTTTACTATTTGGGGTGAGTTTCCAGGTTGAGCTTCAGAGAGGGAAAAAGTAGGCAGAGTTAGCAGTCTCACTGAGATGAAGAGAAGGCGCTCCATGTGTTTAAGGAGTAGGAGGAAAGATCGATCATATTAAGTAAAGATGTAAAAAGATTTTACATATAGTCTCCAAAACAAACTTGTAGAGATAGAATTAAAATTTTGGAGATGAAAAATAAAACGGGTGGGATTAGTGACATTAAACATTGCAGAAGAAATTATTAGTGAACTTGAAAAGATAGTAATAAAAACTATTCAAAATGAGACAGAGATAATAAACTAGGAAAACCAAAGCAACACACACATATACATATACATATACATACATACCCTTCCTCTCTCTGTCTCCAGTCCCCTGTATTTCATTTATATCCTGGTCTTCTCGGGACACTAATCCCACAGACAGTTCACATAAGGCATGCTTCCTCTATAGAGATGCTTTCTCTAGTCCTCTGCAAGTATCTCTAAAACCACATGACAGGACCAATCCCATGCATTGATAAGAAAAGGCCTCACAAACACTTAGGTGATAAAATTTTTTAGCATAAAATTTTTGTCAAGTAGTCTCAATAAAGAGATTTCTTTTGTCATCCTAAGTATTAGCAATGATTATCCTTATGTTACCTATTCCAGGTATCTTGTACAAAGGGGTCATAATAATTATCTTTATGTTATTATTAGCCCAGTTTTTGTCCTTGTAGACGTCAGATCCTCATTGTGATTAAATGTCTTGGGTTAAGTGTCTGTACCCACCATGACAGACCACTATAGGTTCTGAGTTTGGGCTGGCCACATCCTCCACAGCCTGAGAGCTGGCCAAGGTTCTTTACCAGGCAGAGCACCAGAAGAGACCCACCCCCGTGCTCGATTTCGTCGTGGGACTTCATACAGTTTCGGTCTGCCTTCTACTAGGCTGAATGGAGAGCTGCCATATCTAAGTCCTGGGAGAGAGAAGAACTATGCCAGTGGATTGTCTACACAGTGCCAAGTCCTTCAGCTGCCCTCATTGGCATGTCTTTCTGTCTCTCTTGCAGTGAGTTGGCTTCTGGAACATCAGAAGCATGTGGAGGTGGCTCCAAAGGTCCTTTTAGAAAACGTATTTGCTTTTCCTCTGGACTGGCTACCTTTGCTTTCTTTTTGAGGGACTGGTTTTTCAAACTGGCTACACCATTTCTCAACCATGCGCTGGAGTAAAGCGTGACAGAATGCATTTGTGACTGCCGCTCTACGCCGTCCTTTTTTGTATACACCAGGCAGCTGCTGGCCTGTCCTGATGAGGGACTAGGCATATCAGAAATGTGGCTGGAACTGCTAAAGTCAGAAGAAAGGTCTCCTTGTTTTATTCAAGCCTGAAAAGTGCAATCTATTGGAGAGGAACTTTCAGTGGGTGTAAACATGGAGTGTTCAGAAATCTGAGAAAAAGCACTATCCTGAGAGCCCAGTGATGAGCCAGATGGGGAGAATAAGCTGGAATAGCTAGTCCTTGGGCAAAGGCTTAATCTTGGGGGTAAAACCTCAGTGTTTCGGTTTGTGGCACTCTTTTGCCCACCTCAGTCCCATGACCAAACTCTGATTAATAAGCTTTTGCCTCTCCATTTGCAAAGACTTATGCCATTTGAGATAATCCTCCTCTCCCTGCAAGAAGCCAGCTTCCCAGGTGGATTTGTTGTTTCTTTTAAAAAATCCCACTGAGATAGGTCAGTTTTCAGTGCTGGTCATCTACGTTGGGTTCTGAGCAGCGTCGGTATATCCTTGAATTCTTGAGGGCATCTGCTGTGTGCGGCAGGGAGTATCCAGATGTATCTGCATCAAAAGGGATGGTTCCTGGAATGATCCTGTGAGGACATATGACCATAAGATGCCACAGAAATAGACACTGGCTTGGACTTAGGGATCAGACAAGATTTTCTTCTTAATGTTTTGATTGGTGGCATTTTTCTTGCTGACATCAGTGCCTGTGAATAAACTCTGTTTAAAACATGTCTTACCCCCTTCCTGTAGGGGTTGATTCTGCTTCAGGTAGTCCTCATCTTTTTGAGAGAGAATCGCATCACAGATGGACTCACGTAGCTTTTTCTGATAAAACTCAAGATAGGAAAGCTTTGAATCTAGATAGTCTGTGCTGGACTCTGAGCTGTGCTGGTGTCACCTCAAGGTTTTTGGAGTATCTGTTCAGCTGAGGGCAGGTAGCTGGGAGTGCACACGCAGATGGGGCCTGGTGTAGTCCTGTAGTGGAACAACCTTTCTGTACATTACTGAAATGCTCACTGCCTTGGATTCAAGAGGCCATTTCCTTTGAAAGCTTTAGTCTTTAGAATGGTCTAAGTCAAAGTCAGTCAGGGTTAAAAGGCCTTCCACCTCAGACTGGTCGATGTCATAGTCACTGAGGGTTAAGACAGAGTCCATGCTTCTGCTACCCTGAGCAAGTTTCTCTACCAAGTCACTACATGGAGAATTGATGTCCTCATTTAGCTCATTTTCAGGCTGTCACAGGAGGAGTCATTCAGTTAGAAGCAAGAGGTATCTGAGGCATTCTCTCTAGAGTCACATCTCACTGAAACCTCTCCCAAAAGGGAAGTGATTTCTTCTCCAAATATCCTAATATTGAATGAGAAATTGCATAAGCAGGGAAACCTTTTTTGTAAACTCGTTTTCTAGTTCAGGGCTGAAGGAAGTAGGATGCCAAAGAATGCTTGGAGCGATACACACGGCTAAATTAAATGCAGTCATCTGACGGGATGAGGACTGTTGCTTAATGTTCTGTAATACCCCAAAAAGGACACCTTAGGAGAACAACATTGGTTCTTGGAAGCTGGTCTAATAGCCTTCGAATTGTATTTATTTTCTCTCCATCATTTCCCTGATCATTACACAGACCCAGTGATCATAAAAAGGACACCTTAGGAGAACAACATTGGTTCTTGGAAGCTGGTCTAATAGCCTTCGAATTATATTTATTTTCTCTCCATCATTTCCCTGATCATTACACAGACCCAGTGATCATAGAAATCTGATGAAAAAATAACTCCTGGAATACTTTGCAGAAAATCCTTTAAGAAAGATGCTATCACAAAAATAGATTCACTGTCTACGTGTACTTCGACTCCACAATTCAGTTTCTCTTTTAGTTCTCTGCAGGATTTCACATTGGCCAATTGCCTGAAGATGCTTTTTGTGAAGGGTCCTTTATGATTAAGAAGGAAAAGGATATCCCAGAAAGGATTGGGCAGATTATTGTTCTCACAAATATTTGGCAGAGAAACTCCAAAGAGCTGTCCTGGCATAGGAGATGTTGGCAATATGGGCAAGTGGTCCAGATGAGTGCTAGAACCTTGCTGGAAGGCCCAGTTTATGATCGGTCTCCTTTTGAATGTCTTCTGACCTGAATCACTCAGTTGCTGGGCCATAGCCAGATGGCTGGGCTTCAGGATGAACTGGCAGCTGTTCCATGATGAAGGGCTCTTGGAGGTTGAAAAGGGTGGTGGAGTCCTTTTATCTTGGTGTCAGCTGTGCAGTGTCTTGAAGATGACTCCTTTTAATTGCACAGGGATATTCATGCCCAGCGAGTGGGTATGGTGCCACTTCTCTGCCAGAATTGACCCATAACTGGTAATCTCTCTCAGAGCCAGTTATCCCTAGCATTGGTAATGACATGTTGATAACTTCATTCACTGTGTCTGAATTTGTTAGGGTTGTAGTTTTAGACCTGGAGGAGAAAAGGCCATTTGTCTTTGGTTCTGGAGGACTGACGTGGCCACAAAGTTCACTGTGGGCCAGCCCAAGACAGAGGATTTCGTGGCTCTGCTGTTACCTTCTCCCACTTCATCCACACGGCTTGCTGCCTACATACCAGTTAATCTAATTTTACTTTTTATCTTAAAGTCATTGTTATGTTTGATTTGGGCCACAAGAAACAGATCATTGAATAGGAAAAGATGCTGCTCCTGCCTCTGCAGGCCTTTTCTGAGTTCTACCCCGCCATCAATCAGCAGAGTCCTCCTGGAGCACGTAAATGATGACAGAAATGCACATGTGTCAACACTGGCAGGACTTTCCCTGGTACTCGGCCGCTTTTGTAGGGCTTTATCAGGGTAAGAGATGGAGCTCCTCTCCTTTTTAATGCTAGTGTTTTCATTTTCTTCTTGGTGCTGGGGCCTCCTCTGATATGAGCTACTCCTGTCAGGGAAGAGGAGCACCCCGGCTGCCCTGCTAGACACGCCTGCTGGGGGAAATCGCTTCCATGAAGAGAATCTTCAAGCAAATCTGGGAGGAGGCTACGCCATGCTCAGGGCCATGCATCGCTGCCTGCACTTGGCACCGTGGGCTGGAGGTGGTTACAGTGGCGACTGCCCACCTGTCAGAGCTGCGGCCAGCCCCCTGTACCAAAGCTTTATTTACATTGGAGGCAGGTGCTATTGCAGTTCTACAGAGAGGAAAAAGAAGCTTTAGAGAAGTTCAGTCACCTAGCCAAGGGAGCTATTGTTTAGGGTGGGTGTCATGACTTGGACCAAGGGTTTCTGACTCTTGCAGATGCTGCTCCCGACTTCTGTGTTGTTCTGCCCACCACTTGCAGTTTTTCACTGTCACATTCCCTCCGACTTGCTTCTGTAGAGCGCTCTGCACCGCTTTTAACTGCCAACATCTGAATCTCTTGCCTGAGGGAATTTTGGGCTCTAGGGACTGACTGCCCTACCCCACACTCAGGGCAGGCCAGAAGTTCCAGAAAATTAACACCCATCTCTCCTTCAGCAGCTCTCAAGTAGTGACTGATGGGAGTTGTATAAATGCCCGAACTTTCTCAACCCTAAGGTGAGATAGCTCAGAGGCTGTTTGGCACTGGATGTCAGACTTTCACCACAGCATTAAGCTTCTTTTGCCCATGATGATAGAGTATTTTTTGGTAATATACCTTTTATTAGATGCCTACTCTTTTCTTTCTCACTTCCCGATGCCCCTTTTCTGATTTACTTCCCAAATAAACTAGCTACACTGGAATCCTTACCTCTGGGTTAGCTTCTGGGGGAATTCAAACTAATCCAGATATCTT
Organism: Galeopterus variegatus; assembly: GCF_000696425.1. NCBI lineage: Eukaryota > Metazoa > Chordata > Mammalia > Dermoptera > Cynocephalidae > Galeopterus > Galeopterus variegatus. The sequence continues at coordinate 122,358 of NW_007727233.1, forward strand.
TCCAAAAATTTGCTTCGTTGAGGAATTTGGTATGTGGTTGATTATGAACCCATATGGGTTACACATTAAAGTACTAAAAACTTTAAATTTAATATTGTTTATAGAATGGTAAACCAGCAGTTCACATAT
>NW_007727233.1:123174-124789 GCF_000696425.1 Galeopterus variegatus
GATGAAGAGAAGGCGCTCCATGTGTTTAAGGAGTAGGAGGAAAGATCGATCATATTAAGTACAGACGTAAAAAGGTTTTACGTATAGTCTCCAAAACAAACTTGTAGAGATAGAATTAAAATTTTGGAGATGAAAAATAAAATGGGTGGGATTAGTGACATTAAACATTGCAGAAGAAATTATTAGTGAACTTGAAAAGATAGTAATAAAAACTATTCAAAATGAGAGGGAGATAAAAAACTAGGAAAACCAAAGCAACACACACATATACAAATACATACATATCTATATATATGCACTATGCATCCTAAAGCAATTACTAAAATATCACTATTATAAGTTACAGTTGATATGTCAACACGAGATAAAATAGAATCATAAAAAACATGCAATTTAAAAAAAGGCAGGGCCGGCCCGGTGGTGCACTGCTACAGTGCGCCGCTTGGGAGCGCGGCAGCGCTCCCGCCGAGGGTTCGGATCCCACATACAGACTGGTTCCTGCTCACTGGCTGAGCGAGGTGCGGGCGCAACACCGAGGGTTGCGATCCCGTTGCCGGTCCTGGTCCGGTACGGGGGCGACACTGAGGGTTGCGATCCATTGCCGGACACGAAAAAAAAAAAGACAAAAAAGGTAAAAAAAAGGCAGAAAAAAGAGGAAAAGGATAACAAAGAACAGATGGCACAAATAACAAACAAATAGTAAGATGGTAGATTTAAACCCAATCATATGTATTAATAATCACATTAAATGTAAGTTGTTCAAAAACTTCAACTCAAAGATAGAGACTGTCAATTTGGATGAGAAAAAGTAAGATCTAACTACATGCTGCCTATAAGAAAACCAATTTAGATATAAAGACACCAAAAGGACAATCTAAAAAAGAAAAAGATAAATTGAATTTTATAAAAATTAAGAACTTCTACTCTTTGAAAGACACTGTTAAAGAAAGTGTAAAAACAAGCCTCATAGTGGGAGAAAATATTTGTAAATCACATATCTGATAAAAGACCTGCATATAGAATAAATAATAATCTCTTAAATCTTAATAAGAAAACAAAACGCTGGGCCGGCCCGGTGGTGCACTCGGTAGAGTGCGGCGCTTGGGAGTGCGGCGGTGCTCCCGCCGAGGGTTCGGATCCCATATAGAGACCGGTCCGCTCACTGGTTGAGCGCGGTGCGGGCGTGACACCGAGGGTTCCGATCCCATTACCGGTCACGAAAAAAGACAAAAAGGAAAAAAAAAAACCAAAATGCTGAATTAAAAAGTAGGCAAAAGATTTGGATAGACACTGTACCAAAATGCATGTATGGAAGGCAAATAAGGACATAACAAGATGTTAATTTAGTTACTAGAGACATGCAGATTAAAACCACTATGAGATACCATTACACACCTATTAGAGTGGCTAAAATTAAAAGAATGACCTTACTGATTACTAGCAGGGATGTGGACAGCAGTGCTCTGATACACTGTTGGTGAGAATGTGAGGTGGTACAACCACTTTGGAAAATGGTTTGGCAGTTTTGAACAAAGTTAAACATATATGAGGGGGCTTCAAAAAGTTCATGGAAAGATTCATATTATTTTTTAATTCTATTTTTCCACAAACTTTT
>NW_007727233.1:125513-134399 GCF_000696425.1 Galeopterus variegatus
TTTGTATCTACTATATGACTCAGTCATTCAGCTCCTAAGTGTTTACTGAAAGGAAATTAAAGTATGTATATGTGAATACAAAGACTTGCACACAAATGTTCATAGCAGCTTTATTTATTAGAGATAAAAATTGCAAACAACTCAAATGCCTGTTGGCAGATAAATGGATAAACAAAGGGTGGTATATCCATGAAATGTCAGCAATAAATGGAGTGAACTATTGATACACAGTAAACCAAAGAGGATTCTTAAAATAATTAGGCTGAATGAAAGAAGCCAGACAAAAAAGGAGTATATATATTTCATGATTCCATTTATATAATGTGAAAATGCAATCAATAGTGACTAGAAACAAACCACCAGGTTCCTGGGTAATGGAAGAGGTATGGAATGCTGTTGAGCAGGGGAAGGCAGGAGGGAGAGATTACAAAAGGGTACAAGGAAACTTTTGGGTGTGATAGATAGGATCATTATGTTGTTGGTGGTGATGGTTTCATGCATATATCAAACTTATCAAACTGTACTGTTTAAATGTCTGAACTGTATTTTATGTCTCTTGCACTTTGGTAAATCTGTTTTTTAATAAACACAATTTTGAACCAATCTGTGTGCAGAAATATTCTAAATATTCTAAATTTATAGTCTTTTATAGTTGTCTTGTCCACGTCTAATTCAAGAGTATTTGTTTTATAAACTCACCTTTATTGAGTCTTTACAAAATTTTCAATTTAATTTTCAGAAAATCAACTCTTTTTAACACTCAAAATCCATTGTTTAATGTAATATTTAGTTATATAATTATGATAGCAAGAAAAATTGGCATAAACTATGCCTGGAACAAACACAATGAATGAATGCTCAGCAGTCAAAGCTTCTAATTGGAGGAGAGGCTTTGGGTGTATGAGAGCCTTGTTCAAAGTGCCATCTGTGTGCCAGTAATATCAGCATCACCTGAGAGCTTTTTAGAAATGCAGAATCTCAGGCCCTACCTCAGATTGAGTGAAGCAGATTCTGTAGGTGATTCCTATGCACATTAAAGTTTGAGAATGTTGTGTTTGAGAATAGCCTACTAGCTTTGAGAATTCAAAATGTTATAGCCATCAGGCAATATTTTTTTCTCTCGTGTAAGCAGCTGTAAAAAAATTTTTTTTTTTTTAAAAAAGATGACTGGTAAGGTGATCTCAACCCTTGACTTGGTGTTGTCAGCACCACGCTCAGCTAGTGAGCCAACCGGCCATCCCTATATAAGATCCGAACCCGTGGCCTTGGTATTATCAGCACCGCACTCTCCCGAGTGAGCCACGGGCCGGCCCTGTAAGCAGCTTTAATTTCAAGTATAAATTATGTGGTGAGGAATTTACATATTTTTTACTATTATAACTTTTATTTTTTCATATCAAGTTTTATTGAGCTATCATTTTCATACATTAAAACTCACTGATTTTATGTATACAAGTCAATGCCTTTTTTTTGAATATGTAGAATCATGTAACTATTATTTTCACAACCAGGATACAGAATATTTCCATTTCCTCAAAATGTTCACTCTTACCCCTTTGCAGTCAGTTCACTACCCTAATCCTTGGTCCTTATTAGAATATCAAATGGAATTATCTAGTATTTTGTCTTTTCTTTGTTTTTTCACTTAGCATGTGCTTTTAAGATTCATCCATGCTGTTTTATCAGTAATATGTTTCTTTTATTGCTGAGTAGTATTCCATTACATGGATGTACCTCAGAATTGGTGGTGGGAGGTGGATCTGAGCCTAGTGTTCAGGGAACCTGCAAATAGCCATGAGACCTTATGTGGCCACAGAGGCTCCATGATTGTGACCTTAAAAAATGGGCCACAAAATTGGAAACACGAATTCACCCCTACCTCCAAAATCCAGGTGATAGTTACATCTTGGAACAGGGAGCTGACCAGCTCATGTATTCTATCACAGGGCCCTGAGAATCTAGAAGCTTCCCTGAAAATCAGAAAATCTCTTTGACCCTTTCCACCATGAGCTCACTAAAGTCACAGCCTCTCCCTGCCAGAAATGCAACACTCTTTGGTGTGGAACATAAGGAGGTAGAGATAGAATAATTTACTTGAAATGGTGAATATTTATCTTAAAGTCTTTTAATATTATTGCATGTGGGCAAAACCGGTTGTTTTCATTCTCTCTTGTACCCTGTGTATAGATATATTTGAGGAAGATCAGGTCAATCACTCAGGCCTGTCACACAGTGTAAGTTTTGGACTGATTTGCTTCAAATAGAATTTACTTTAGAAGATTACCTGAAAACTTCAAAAATGGTTATTTCCAGATTTTTTAACTGGCAATTCTGACATCTAAACTTTTTTAACCTATGTATATTTCATCATTCCAGAAAGGTTGCATCTTGGTTTCGTCATGATTTTTAGTTGGGAAACTGAGCCAAATCTCAGCGCAGGTTTGACTGAAGTTTTATTCACAGTTACTTTTCCTAAATATTCTCTGTAGTGAATGTAATTAGCCACCGGGCAACCATTATCAGAACTAAGAGCTTAGTACTAAAACAAGAAAGATGAAAATAATCTAAGAGGATTTGCAAATGTATTAAGATATTGAATTTCAGGTGTGTCTTTGAAAAACTCATTCTCTCTTTTTGCAAGCAGTTGAATCTCACTTCATTAGATACCTTGCAAAGCATTCTTGATGAAATGCATGCTTCATAGGAATCATTCTCTCCCATATATTTGGGTATACATACTTGGAGGCTCAAGAGATTCACTTAAGGTTTTCAACATTTCTGTATTAGATATCTTTGAAGAGCGAAATGAAATCCAGGGAATATAGCTTTTGAAGTGGAAAGTCTGAAACAAAAACAACTTGATGACTGTCACAGACAAAGCAGCGAGAGCCCCAAAGTGTAATTCAAGGTTTCTGTAAACTCCAAGTTGTAGGTTACTCTTTGGCAAATAAAAAATGAGTTCTGAGCTTAGGCATGCTTTAATCTGAAAATTTAAGTTGACATACACATTCACATTTCAATATACATGTATATATAGCTCATTTATCATTTATTCGACAAATATTTATCGAGTACCTATAATGAACCAAGTCTACTCCCTTCCCTTACTGCCCTTACAGTGTAGTGGGGAAGACTTAAAATAAACAAGTAATTAAAACAAGTATTATAAGTATTATGATAAAAGAGGTGTCGTAGTACAGGACCATAGATCGGGAGGAAATAGTTCAGTTTAGGGGCCAAAGAGCTCCCTGAAGAAATGATGTTTAACTATATTCTTCCTGCATAATGTCTTCTTCTTATTGGACTTTCATCTCTTTGAGGATAAGGGCAGAAGATAGTTCAAGGCTCTATTTTTTGTTCTTTTGGGAGCCTATGTGCAAGTCACCTGATACCTTAGGTTGAATGTACCCCCCAAACTTAATTCCCACCGAAATGGTTGAGGGTGGGAAATCCTATTATGGTAATTAAAAGATGGGGCCTTAAAGTGGAGATTGGATTGCAGGACCATGTTGTAGAGAATGGATTAAAAATGGTGCTCATGGGCATGGTTTGGAGGGCGTTAAAAAGAGAGTGAATGAAGAGGTTAGTCTCTCTCTCTCTCTGCTTGCACCATCTTGCAGTGTGAGACCCATGGGTCACTGTCACCACCACCAGATGTGTTCCTTGGGCTTCGAAATTCTAGCCTCTGAAACTGTAAGCAATAAAAATTATTTTCTTGGATTTCTGGTCAAGATGGCAGAATAGACTGTCCCCAGCGTCACTCTCTCCCACAAATCAACCAATTTACAACTATAAAAAGTCAACAACAGCCAAGCTGGGGATGCTGGAGCTCAGGGGAAGAGGAGGAGAGATGTATGCTGGAGTGCATGAAGATGGGAGAAGCCACAATGAGAAAAAGAAAAAAATCACTCTGATGATTTCAAGCCCTGGCTATTTCCTGGCTACTGAGTGCTTGAAGCAGGAGTCGGCAAAAGCCCCAGCTGTGTCCTTTGGATGAAGTTGCTTGGAGGTGGCAGGGGAGAAGAGGGCCTTGGTGGCCCCCAAGCCAGCAAGACCATTAATAAGGTTCCTGTGGACCCACATAGGAATGAGGAGCCACGACAACTGAAAAAAGTGAGCCACTCAGAAGCCAGTGAGTCATTGAAAGTGACTGGTGCAGAGCCCATCCCATGGGAAGTGTTTGCAGCATGGGTGGTGGGGGAGACAGGCCCGCCAGGAAAACACTGGGACATAGCAAGGACAGCACATCTGCCCCCCCAATCAGTGTAGGACCACTCAGAGGAGACTGGTCAGGAATATAGAATTGCATGAGGTACAGTTTGATGAGAACACTCGGGCCTAGACCAGAGTTTCTATACAACTCAGTTGCACTGGATCTCTTGAGAGCCAGAAGTACCCATAAAGTCAAACATTAAAACCTGTGCTGCACAAAAAGCCTTCCCTAGGGAATCAGCAGCAAAACAGAAATTTAGCTCAACCACAGAGCTCAAGTACTAGTCCCCACAGGAAATTTCCCCATTTTAGAAGTAAGCAAAGGACAACAAATTAGTTCCAGTGCAGAGTTTAAGTGATGGAAACAGCAAATAATCCAACACAGAACTGAACGAAAAAAACCAAACTACCTGCCACCAGAGACAAAGTTTCATATTAACTAGTAAAGGTCTCATTTCACCAAAGAATACCTATAACACCTAGAAGGACCAGAAGTCCCCTGGGTTACCAAGCCAGAAAGGGGGAAGAGTAGGGGGCCTCAGCAATGGCCCCTCAAACCCCCAACCAATCCCGAGGGTGGGGGATGAGGGCCTTGGCCATGTCCCCCTGACACCTGCAGCCAGCCCAGCAGAGACCACTGAGCAACCACAGGAAGTGCCCTGGGCCCTCCTGAGCCAGGGTGGTGGGGGGCCTTGGGCCTTGGCCATGGCCCCCCAACACATGCAGTCAGCCCAGCGGTGACCACCAAGATGCAGCAAGAAAGGCACTGGGTTCCTGAGCTGGAGTGATGAAGGATGAGGGCTTTTGCTACAGCCCCCTGACATCGCATCCAGTCTGGCAATGACCAAGCCACCACTGGAAGCCCCCTGGTCTCCCCTGTGGGAATGAGGGGGGTGCCACAGGCCTCAATCCTACCCTTCTTCCTTCCTCCTTCTTCCATCCCATTTCCTTCCCCTTCCCCTCTCCCCCCCTCCCAACTGATCTGCAACAACATCTTAGAATGTAAAAAATAATATTAATAAAATTAAATTTTTAAAAAAGCTCTGAGAAATGATAATAAACAAACAAATAAATAAATAATGGGAAAAATTTAAAAAAATTTTTTTTTCTTTATAAATGACCCAGTTTCGGGTATTTTGTTATAAGCAACAGAAACAGAATAATACACCTGCCCTCCCTAACTATGTCTGGGCTTTTCTGGCTTACTTTAAATTCCAGGGGGAAAGATCTGGGAACCAGAAGGTTCTACCATTGGTGTTGGAGGGGAGGGAGATCTTGTGTAAGTTCCCTGATTGAAACCATATTTCCCCCCTCCCTGCTAGATCATTCCTGTTCATTGTTTTCTCACTAGAAAGAGAGTCACTTCTGGCTTCCACAGATTCCACGAGTCCTTCTGTGGCACCCCATACAGCTTGGTAGTTAATTAACCAGAAACAATAATTAATAAATCTGGCTAACTTCTGTGGAGTGTTTGCTTTCTACCAGCCACTATGTTGTGTGCTGTACAGAAGAGTCCCATCACATATGCATTCTGTATACTTGCCCATCTTCCCCATCTCCTCCCAAGAAAAGGTGACACAGAGAAATAAAAATGTAAGCAGCATACGTGATGCTGCCAGCTATTCCTCTCCTTGAGCTTTGGTCCCAGAGACTTGACACATTTCCTGTGGCACTTGGGTAGTCTGAGAATCTGGCTGAGAGCTGTGTGTGATTTATGGGGTGCGAACGGTATTGTGACCCTATGCACACTTTCACTTTATTAATTGACCTGTGAACTTAGTTAGCCCTTGATGTTCACAATCCAAGTACTTGCCTTATCTCAGTTAATTCTTCCCTCAGTTCTATGAGATAAATACTATATGATCTCCATGTGCAGGGCCAGTGGAAATAAGGCAGAGGTTAAGTAACTAATCCATATACCTGTTCAGTGGCACAGTGAACATTTATATCCTGCTAGTCCTGGGGTGTGCTCTATGTGACACTATCTCCTTGCTGTCAGCAATTTATTAAGGATCCCAGAGATTTTTGGTTGGAGTGCTGACTAATATTGCTTTAAGCACTGTTGGAGAGAGAAAATCCAGAGGGAAGTTACTCTTTGGTACCATTTTAGGAAATGTTATCAGGGGAGCAGTGAGCTTCATCTCTGTTGAGAGAAGCTTTGAAAGAAACTTGGAGAAATCTGAATATATCTTGGGGTGAACGTTTGGGATACTGTGGCTTGACTGAAGGTGGAGTGTTGCCAGCTGAAGCTAGAAGACAGATAAAGTGTAATAACACTGAGCCTGAGTCGTTCTCCAAGGGTATGGAGGCTCCATCTACGTGTGGAGCCGTTGAGTCACGGCCGTCCCCTACAGCCTGGCTCCCCACCTGGCTGCAGTTGGAGGCAGCAGGTTCTAGTTATCCTTTACTCTCTCTCTCTCTCTGTTTTTTAAAAATATGTTCTTGAAATTGAATTAAATTTGCTTCCTTCTTGGTGTGTGTTGATTTTTAAAAGACTTCCTGATGGGTTCTCTTCAAGATCTTCAGCTACAATACAGAGGTTCTCAGGGTAAAATGAAGGAGTCAACCCGTTGAGAAAACAATGTATTATTTCCTTACCTTCAACTTTAAATTGAAGATGCTGCATTTTGACCAATCATTGTCTTTATTTCCCCAAGTGATTTTGCTTTCCCTGCTGGGGTGGCCTAAGTCGATTACCTCCCTCTCCCTGGGGCACTGTTAGTCTTCATTCACAGAACAAAAAAATTCATACTTTTCTCCAGGAAAATTGCTAATCTTCTTGAAACTGTTGCATTTTCCATGGATACTGAGATGCACTCTCCGTGGGAGATTTGGAGATGAGGGTCAGGATCCCCTGTAAATGTATCTTAGGGATTACACTCTGAAAAATACCTCTTTTCCTTAAGTTCTTGAGAAGGTGTCTGAATTGGTAACGTCTCAATAGTTTTAATCAGTTCATTCATTCATTTACCCATTCGACAAAGGTATAATGAACATCTACTGTGTGCCAGGCACACAACAGAATAAACAGATCAAAACTTTGCCCTCATGGAAACTGCTTTTCAGTGGGGGAGACAGACAACAAACACATAATCAAAGAAAAAGTATGTTAGATAGTGGTAACTGCTAAAGAGCAAAGGAATGGGGAGTAGGGAGCATGTTGTGGGGGTGTGTGTGGGAATGTGGGCTGCCCAAGGGCTGATGGAAAGTTAGGTGAGTCTCCAGGCAATATCTGAAATATCCTAATATCTGAAAGAAGTGAAGTCTCTCTGGGATGAAGTTTTCCAGCATTGAGAACAGTAAGTGCTAAAAGTCTGGTGTGTCAGGAGAATAACATAAAAACCAGAGTGGCCAGAGCAGAGGGACCTGACCAGGAGGGACAGCAGTAGGAGCAATAGGAAGTGAGTTCAGAGAGGTGATGAGAACCAGATGTGGTGGGAGTGAGCTTGGTACAAAACCGCAGGAAGGTTTTGAGCAGAGGAGAGACAAGGTCTCAGTGTGTGTTAACAGGATGGCTGCTGTGTTGAAAATATGCTGAAGGGTGGCAAGGGTGGAGGCAGGGAAGTTGTTTAGGAGATAGTTGAAATAATCCAGGCAAGAGAGAGTGTTGGCTTGCATTGATAAAATGAAAAAGCACTTTCTAGGGCTGGGTTATTTGAGTGATTTAAAGTATTATCTTTGATGTTAAATGAAAATGTCTGTATTTGAATTTACTGTTGCAGTCTCGACAGCTGAAGTTCTTAAAAATGGAATTTGTATACAGATTTGACTACATAAAGCATTCATTAAGCCCTTACTAAATACCCAGGTGAATGTTGGGATTTGATGTTAAATGAAAATGTCTGTATTTGAATTTACTGTTGCAGTCTCGACAGCTGAAGTTCCTAAAAATGGAATTTGTATACAGATTTGACTACATAAAGCATTCATTAAGCCCTTACTAAATACCCAGGTGAATGTTGGGACTCTAGAAGTGCTTCCTCTGAGCAAATTATTGTAATCTCACTGGATAAACTACAAAGTCAACTACATGTGTGCACCCATGTGCACAAACACTATCTTAGAGAATATACAGACATGTATTCTGGTACAGATTATGTTTAAATGCTTGTAAGAAACCTAATATTTACTAAGCACCCACTAGCTACCAGGGTCTATGCTGGGCGTTTTATATAACAAAGCACATTTAACCTTCAAAACAACTCTGTGACAGCAATTAACAAAATACTTGGCTTTAGGTCTCCTTTAGACTTTTAAAAGTCATTGAGGACCCCAAAGAGCTTTTGTTTATTTGGCTTCTATAGGTTGATATTTACTGTATTAAGAATTAAAACTAAAAAATTAAAAAAAATAATTCTTATAAAATAATAGTCCATCATATGTTAACAAATAACATATTTTATGAAAATGTGGCAAGAACTGCATTGTTTTACATCTTTGCAAATCTCTTTAATGTCTCACTTAATAGAAGACATCTAGATTCTTGTATCTGCTTCTGCATTCAATCTGCTGTGATATGTTGTTTTGACTAAAGTATATGAAGAAAATCTGGCCTCATACAGATATGTAGTGGAAAAGGAAAGAATATTTTAATATCCATTTCAGATAATTATGGATATTGTCCTTTGATACTAAAATAAAACTCAAGTGGAGGTTTCTTTTTTTTTTTTTTTT
>NW_007727233.1:135919-141546 GCF_000696425.1 Galeopterus variegatus
AGTCTCCACATGGGATCCGAACCCTCGGCGGGAGCGCCACCACGCTCCCAAGCGGCGCACTCTCCAGTGCACCACCAGGCCGGCCCCAGGACATTCTTATATGAAACAAAATTTCCTCCTCCCTTCATCTCTGTATCTCTGTCTGCCTGCCTGTCTGTCTGTCTGTCTCTCTCATTACAAGCACTAAGTGGTGGAGAATACAGTGATTACTAGTACAGTTTGGTACCACTGCCTGATTCATGCTGAGGCATTGACAGTTTTACCCACCATTGACTTTGTCCTATCTGTGCAAGTGTCAACACAGTGAGAAAGACAATAGCATCTTAGTGCTATTATAAAGATAGTTTTGTCATTGCAGACTCCCTGATAGGATCTGGGGATATCAATCCCACCCCCACCCCCAATCCTGCTCTGTGGATCTGTAGACCACGCTTTGACAACTGCTGATCTATGTAATATATGTTTTACAAATGAAGAAACTGAGTCTTAGAGAGGCTAAGCAGCTTGTCTAAGGTGACATGGCTTGTCAGAAGCAGAAACAGGACTCTATCCCAGACCTGTCTGACCCTGTTAGAAGCAATGGTAGACTTTATGTAGAACCTTGGAGGAAGTGTAAACTTGATTGTTTGAAAGAGCACAGGGATGTGGGAGAGAAGAATGAAATAAGCTCAGCTGTGAGGACTGAAATGGACATGGTTTATGGGTGGAATAAAGAAAACTCAGACTGAAAGGAAGTATCCGTTTGGCTATTACTAGAGAAAATGTGCATAGGGGAGGTGGGTGAGTTGATTGAGGAACTTGAATGTTAGAGTGAGGAATCTGACCTTGATTCAAAAGCAAATTGTTTAGGTTCTTAAACAGAACACAAGAAGATAAAAGTCACATTAAACTGGTATTGGTAGTGCATGTATCACCAAAGGAAAGAGTACAGGCCAGAGAAAGTCTTGGAGGTCATTGTGGTCACTCAGTAAACAGTAATGGCTTAAACCACAGTGGAAAGGAAGGAAGAATCAGAAAAATAAGTCAAAGATAAAGCACCCAGGATGTGGTAATTGGTCATGAGGAAATGCAAATCCCAGCACACTCCCAGCTCTTATGTGTGAGGCTGCAAAGGGGGCATGGCCTCTCTCAGGGATTGGTGGTACCTGGGGAGAATATGCTGATGATTATGGTGGCCTGGTGGTGATGTCAATGTAGCCAGCTGGAGTCGTTCTAAAACCAGCTTGTGTGTGGTGTTTTGTGGAGGTTACAGTAGATACAAAGGTGAGTGGTGGCTGAGGGCTTATTGTGGAAGATCCTCACTGTTAGAATGGAGTGCAGAAGAACCTGGTGGTGATGTCAATGTAGCCAGCTGGAGTCGTTCTAAAACCAGCTTGTGTGTGGTGTTTTGTGGAGGTTACAGTAGATGTGAGTGGTGGCTGAGGGCTTATTGTGGAAGATCCTCACTGTTAGAATGGAGTGCAGAAGAACCTGTGTGGGTGAAAGGGGAGTGATTAAGAGGTAGATGCACATCACTAGGAGTAGCAGCAGCAGCAGTGTAGCTGTGGTCATTGTCACAGCTGAAGTAATAGTAATACAGTAGTCTTCCCTTTCTACGCTTTTGCTTTCCCAGGTAGTATTTATTTATTTTGAAACAATTGGTTATACATATTTGTGAGGTACAGAGTTGATTATTAATACTTGTGTGCAATATGTGATGATTAAGTCAGGATAATTAACATATTTATCATTAAGAAGAAGTTTTAGTTATTCCTGGTCTGAAAAGATTAAAGGAAAAATCCAGAAATAAACAATAAGTTTTAAATGGCATGCTGATGAAATCTCACACCTTCCTGCTCTGACCCACTGAGGATGTGAATCTTCTCTTTGTCCAGTGTCTCCAGCTATAAACACTCTCTGATACGCACCTGTTAGTCACTCAGTAGCAGTCTTGGTTGTCGTATTGTCGGTCACACTATTGCGGTGCTTGTGTTCGAGTGACCATTATTTTACTTACTTATGACCCCAAAGCACACTCTGATACGCACCTGTTAGTCACTCAGTAGCAGTCTTGGTTGTCGTATTGTCGGTCGCACTATTGCGGTGCTTGTGTTCGAGTGACCATTATTTTACTTACTTATGACCCCAAAGCACAAGAGTAGTGATGTTGGCATATTTGTTATAATTGTTCTATTTCATTATTAGTTATTGTTGTTAATGTCTTACTGTGCCTAATTTATGAATGAAACTTCATCTTAGGTATGTATGTTTAGGAGCAAACATAGTGTGCGTAGGTTTTGGTATTACCTGCAATTCAGGAATCCACTGGGGATCTTGGAATGTATCCCTTATGGATAAGGGAAGACCACTGTAATGATAATGGCTGACGCCTATTGGTATCTTACTATATGCCAGACTTGACATGCAACAGATCACTGAATTCTTAGAACAATTTTATGAGTGAAAATAGGCTTCCATTTTTGAGATGAAGAAAATATGGCTTAGAAGTGTTAAATAGGGGCTGAGCCCATGGCGCACTCGGGAGAGTGCGGCGCTCCTGCCGCGGGTTCGGATCCTATATAGGGATGACTGGTGCGCCCGCTCACTGGCTGAGCGCGGTGCGGCTGGTCTCAAAAAGGACAAAAAAAAGAAGAAATGTTAAATAGTTGGTCCAATGTCATGCAGCTAGGAAGGTGCTGAGCCAGTCCTGGATCCCTAATCTCTCTGACCTTAGCACCTCTCTTCCATCGTATTGCAATCTTTGGGAAATTAAGGAGTGGAATGTGTTCCAAAAGGGCAATGTAAAATTCTCAAGTTAAGTTGGAGATTATGAGAACTGACTCGGACCATTTTAATGGGACTGAATAAACAGGTAGCCTCATATGAGGTCTCTGTAGAGGGATGAGGGAAGCAGGTGCCAAGAAATGATGTCTGCACCTAAGGAAATGAAGGCATATAGCAAAAATGGACTGTATAAGGGAGAGATTTGTGAATAAAAGGAAAAAACTAAAATAGTTTAAAGTAGGCATGGGTTATTTTAAAAATATATTTTAACACTTGTTTATACATATTTTTGGGGCACAGTATGCTGTTTCAACACATGCATATACTACACAATTACTCACATAGGATAGAGAGCATAATGTGGTACCCAGTAGACCACCATGGGTTATTAACTGAAGTGGTTTAAATTTTAGGTGAGAAGAAGCTTAAGTCAGTTGCAAGTGGATAGGAATGATGTGTCAGATGGCAGAAAAGGTAAGAATTTATATGTTGGGATGGGTGATGGATATGGGAGAAGCATGTGGGGGAAATAGGATTCGCAGTGAAGATAGAGGAGGTAACGTCAGCCTAAAGGAGTTGCCCTTCCCTGAAATGGCAGGGAAAGCAAACAGTAATTATTACAGAGTCTAGAATTTGCTAAAATGGATAGAAAAATGACTTAGAATCCTAGGCTGGTGGTCTCAGTGAATTAAGGAAAGATAAGGGTCATCTCTTGTCAGTGGTGGAATCTCAGGGTTGAAGGGGACTTTGGAAGTCAACTCTTTAGATTATCACACTGTATTATAATTAATTATCCCATCATAATCTTTTAAGGGATCTGCTAGTTAATAACATGAACTTCATGTCCCTTTCTTTCTTGTCTTTTCTTTATTTGCCAGAAAGAGCCCTACTTGAAGACAGGGGCCCTTCTGGTTGTTTCTGGGCTGTAGTGTGTGCTTACTACCTAGCTGATTGCCTGATACATAGTAGGGGCTCAAAAATATTTGTTGTATGAATGAATGAATGAATGAATGAATGCAGTCTAACTTAGTCATCTGATGAAGTTTTCCTTTTATTACTTCACTGTCTCCTCACTTTTTTATAAAACTTTGCAATTTGTAAAATGATTTTAATTTTTTCCTGTCTCCTCACTTTTTTATAAAACTTTGCAATTTGTAAAATGATTTTAATTTTTTCCTGTCTCCTCACTTTTTTATAAAACTTTGCAATTTTATTACTTCACTGTCTCCTCACTTTTTTATAAAACTTTGCAATTTGTAAAATGATTTTAATTTTTTCCTGTCTCCTCACTTTTTTATAAAACTTTGCAATTTGTAAAATGATTTTAATTTTTTTCAATCCTTACAATGACATTGTGAGTTAAGAGCATTGTCATTATACCCATTTTATAGATGTGGACGCTGACTCTCTTGCCTGAGGTTTAGCATGATGTAGTTGTTTAGAGGCCGGATGGGGCCAGCTGTCAGTTACAAGCTGCCTTTCTTTGGCAAGTTTCTTTACCTCACTTAGCTTCAGTGTTCACATGTGTAAAAAACAGACGTGAAACTACCTTGCACAATGATTGAAAGGATTAATTGATATAGGACTGTAAACTATGTAACACAAAACTGAGCACAAAAAATTGAACTCATGGACAGTGTGATTTAGTGTTTAGAGCACAGACTTAGGAGCCAGACAGCCTGGGTTTGGACTGTAGCTCTTGCATTTGCTGCTGTGTGGCCTCGTATGAGTTACCTAGCCTCTCTGTGCCTCATTTTTCTCATCTATAAAATGTTGGTAATAATAACACCTAGCTTACAGGGTTATTATGAAGACTAAATGAGTTAATACTTGTAAAATGCTTAGAACAGTGCCTGGTACTGTGTGTGTTTGTTAATAGAGGATATCTGTTATGGTTGTTAGGGTGACAGTATCAGTGGATGGTCCCCCAGTTATTCTTGGTCATCACTGATGAATTACCAGATAACTACCTAAGTCTTACTTACATTATTTACTTTTGCCTCATCTCTTATTGTATACTTTTAAGGGATCTGTTAGTTAATAAACATGACTTTCATATCCTTTTATTTCTTGTTTCTTGCTTCCAGAAAGAACCCCAAAATGTCTAGTCATAGGCAGAAAAAGAAGAATCAAGAATTTTAATATTCTGATGATTATATCCTCTGTCCCATCCTTAAAATGAATATTTCTTCTAATTAGCACCTCTTTAGACTTCTCCACCTGCCCACCTTCCCCTTCTTCTTAATACTGAGAAACCTGCTCCCATGTAAAAAACAAAAATAGTTTCAGGGTAGACATGTGAAAACATCCTGCTGAAATGCTCTCAAGTTGATGCTTTTTTGCAGGGACCCTTCTTCCATCTCTACTGGTTTGACTCAGAGGTCACAGTGCTCTATTATTATTTTAGCTTATCACTATCAACGACTGAATAGAGTCCATTTTCACAATTGTTGCTTTCAAAGTGAATTACTCAGGATGAAAATTTTTGCAAGGTCAGAAAATAGATAAATATTCTCAGCAGGAAATGAAGGTGGGGGTGATGAGTATACCACACTGATATAGGTTTGTTTGCAGCTTTTCTGCAGAAGGACTTGGATTGAAAGGGGAAGGTCTGGAGTCAGGGAGAGAACCCATAGAGGCATTTGTTGTAAAAAAAAAAAAAAAAAAAGTCTCTATATGGTGTGAAGGGCTGTTCATGCTAATTAGGGTGACACCTTCCCCCCTCTCCTTGATATTTGGGGCCCTAGTTTACAGAATGATAATATTTTGGAGCAAAAATAGTTTAATGTGGGCCGGCCCGGTGGCGCACTGGATAGTGCGCTGCTTGGGAAGCGCAGCGGCGCTCCCGTCCGAGGGTTCTGATC
>NW_007727233.1:142347-181548 GCF_000696425.1 Galeopterus variegatus
TCCCACATACAGACCGGCTCCCGCTCACTGGCTGAGCGAGGCGTGGGAGCAACACCAAGGCTTGCGATCCCATTGCCGGTCCCCGGTCCGGTACGGGGGCAACACTGAGGGTTGCGATCCGTTGCCGGACACGGAAAAAAGACAAAAGACAAAAAAAAAAAAAAAAATAGTTTAATGTAATGGGTCCTTTTGTGTTGAGGAGCTAGTACATTGTTAAAGACCACTGCTGAAAATTCAAGTTTTCACAAGTATTTCCAGAATATGACCCAAGAAATTCAGGATCTGTTTTTATATCTTTAAGATCTGCTTCCTCTTTGTTAAAGTCCCCATTTATTCCAAGAGCATTTATTAGGGATTTGTGATGTACTAGAGTTTGTGCCAGGTAATGAGATGAATGCCAAGTTGATAGCAAATGTCCACATGAGGATTATCGTCTGCCTGGAGAACCAGGTAACTGAATAATTGTGATTAAAAGGTAGGTCAGTGCCAGGAACAAAATGTCATGAAACCACAACAAGAAAGGCAAAAAGAAGGGAAATTGCTATTTTTCAAATATCTACTGTGTAGGCGCTGTGCTATGGAGTAGGGACTGAAAGGAGAACAGGAAATTGAGCATTTGATAGATAGATAAGTTATTACAGAAATTGTACACCTGGAAGTCAATATGTTTAAGCAGTGATTGGTGAAATAGAGGGTCGAGAGAGGGGTAGCAGTGAAGGGCTGGAGGTGAAGCTGAAAAGTTTAGTGTTATTTTGCCCACAGGTGGTAACCATCCAAGGCTTAAACACAGAAGAAGTACAGCATTGAATTTGTGAATGTAAAAAGGTAATTCTCTTTTTTTGTTCTATCTTTGTTTGGTTTGGTATCAGGGTGATACTAGCCTCATTGAATGAGTCTGGGGGAGAATGGCCTCTGTTTCAATTTTTTAAAATAGTTTGAAGAGAATTGGTATTAATTCCTCTTTAAAAGTTTGGTAGAAATCAGCAGTAACAGCATCCAGTCCTGGGCTTTTCTTTGTTGGGAGATGCAGATTAATGCTTCAGTCTCTTTGATTGTTATTGGTCTGTTCAGGTTTCCTGTTTCTTCTGGGTTCAGTCTTGGTAGTTTGCATGTGTCCAGAAGTTTATCCATTTCCTCTGGATCTTCAAATTTGTTGGCGTGTAGTTGTTTGTAAATAGTCTGTAATGATTCTTTGTATTACTGTGGTATTGGTTGTAATGTCTCCTTTTTCATTTTTGTTCTTTGTGTTTTGGGTCTTCTCTCTTCCTTTTTTAGTTAGCCTAACTAATGGTTTGTCTATTTTATCTTCTCAAAAAACCAAGGTGTTGTTTCATTGATCTTTTGTATCATTTTGGGGGTTTCTATTTCATTTAGTTCTGTTCTGATCTTTATTTCTTTCTGTCTATGAATTTTAAGATTGGATTGTTATTGTTTTTCTAGTTCTCTGATGTGTAGCATTAGGTTGTTTACTTGAAATGTTTTTATTCTTTTGATGTAAGCATTTATTGTAATAAACTTCCTTCTTAGAACTTCTTTTGCAGCATCCCACCCACAGATTTTGGTATGATGTGTCTTCATTTTCCTTAGTTTCGAGAAATTTTTTGATTTCCTGTTTAATTTCTTCTTGGACCCATATGTCATTCAGGAGTATGTTGTTTAATTTCCATGTGTGTGTATAGTTTCTAGAGTTTTTCTTGTTATTGGTTTCTAGTTTTAATCCATTGTAGTCTGAAAAGATACTTGAAATGATTTCTACTTTTCTAAACTTGTTGAGGCTTGACTTGTGACATACCATATATTCTATCCTGGAGAATGTTTTATGTGCTGATGGGAAGAATGTATATTCTGTGGTTGTTAGATGACCTCCTTTTAATCACAATTATTCAGTTACCTGGTTCTCCAGGCAGACGATAATCCTCATGTGGACATTTGCTATCAACTTGGCATTCATCTCATTACCTGGCACAAACTCTGTAGATATCTGCCAAGTACAATTGGTCTAACGTGTGGTTTAAACCCTGTGTTTCTCTGTTGATTCAATTCAATGCCTGTAAAAATACCAATGACATTCTTCAAAGAAATAGAAAAAACAATCCTAACATTCATATGGAACAACAAAAGAACCTGAATAGCCAAAGCAATCCTGAGCAAACAGAGTAAATAAAGCAGAGGCATAATGCTACAAAGCTATAGTAACCAAAACATAGTGGTAAGGCATAAAAACAGACACTTGGACCAATGGAACAGAATAGAGAACCCAGAAATCAACCCACAAAACTACAGCCAACTGGTCTTTGACAAAGGCACAAAGAGCATACATTGAGGAAAAGACTGCCTCTTCAATAAATGGTGTTGGGAAAATTGGACATCTGTATGTAGAAGAATGAAACTAGACCTGTACCTCCCACCATACACCAAAATCAAGTAAAAATAGATTAAAGACATAAATAAAAGAAACATAGGAGAAACAATTCAGGAAGTAGGACTGGGCAAAGACTTAATGAATATAACCTCCAAAGCACAGGCAACAGACGAAAAATAAACAAATGGGATTATATCAAACTAAAAAGCTTCTGCACAGCAAAAGAAACAGTTAACAGAGCGAAATGACAACTTACAGAGCGGGAGAAAATATTTGCAAAATATGCATCTGACAAAGGATAAATATTGAAAATATACAAGGAACTCAAACAACTTAAGTTAAAAAAAAAACCTGATTAAAAAATGGGCAAAGAGCTGAATAGGCATTTCTCAAAGGAAGATACACAAATGGCCAACATCACTAATTATCAGGGAAATGCAAATCAAAACCACATTAAGATACCATCTGATACAGTTTGGACATGTTGCCCCCACCAGAACTCATGTGGAAATCTGATCCCCAATGTGGCAGTGTTGGGAGCATTTTGAGTCATAGTGGCAGATCCCTTGTGAATGGATTAATGCTCTCCCTGGGGAAGGCGGGCCTGAGTGAGTTCTTACTTTATTAGTTCTTGCGAGAGCTTGTTGTTTAAAGGACCCTGACACCTCCCCTCTCTCTCTTGCTTCCTCTTGCCATGTGATCTGCTTGTACCCACCAGCTGCTGCCACTTTCCACCATGAGTAGAATCAGCCTGAGGCCCGCACCAGACACAGCTGTCCCAGAATAGTAAGCCAAATAAACCTCTGTTCTTTATAAATTACCCAGTCTCAGGTATTCTGTTATAGCAACACAAAATGGACTAATACAACATCTCACCCCAGTTAGACTGGCTTTTATCACAAAGACAGAGAATAACAAATGCTGGCAAGAACGTGGAGAAAAAGGGGAAATCTCCTACAGTTGCTGGGATTGTAAATTGGTGCAGCCATTATGGAGAATGGTGTAGAAGTTCCTCAAATAACTACAGATAGAAATGCCATACAATCCAGCAATTGTATTGCTGAGTGTATCCTCAAAGAAATGGAAATCATCAGATCGAAGGGATACCTGTACTATGTTTATTGCAGGTCTACTTAAAATAGCCAAGAGTTGGAACCAACCTGAATGTCCATTGTCAGATGATGGAGAAGGAAAGTGTGGTATATTTACATGATGGAATACTACTCTGCCATAAAAAAGAATGAAATTCTGCCATTCATAGCAACATGGATGAACTTAGAGAAAATGATGTTAAGTGAAATAAGCCAGGCACAGAAAGAGGAATACCATGTCCTCACTCATAAATGGAAGCCAAAAAATAAGCAAATAAATAAATAAAAGGAAGATACAACAATCACAATAATATGCTGAACTTTCAAAAGGAGAAAACAGAACTGAGGTTACTAGAGGTGGGGAAAGGGGAGGGGGAGGAGGGGGAGGGAGGAGCAGGTAAATGGCCACAAAAAACTACTATATTGTATAATGTTCTAGTATATGTATATGTATATGTATAATGTTCTAGTATATCATTAGTATAATGATAATATACTAATTATCCTGATTTGAGCATCATGTATTGCACACAGGTATTGATATTCAACTCTGTACCCCACAGATATGTACAATCAACTATGTTACAATTAAAAAAATTAAATAAAAAAGAGATAACTCTCAGGGCAGCATGGAAGATGAGTTGGAGAGGTGGAAAGTCCAGTTAGGAGAAGCTGACAGTTGCCAGGGCAGGAAATCATGAGAGCCAGGCAATCATGTTTGAGGAGAGAAGACAGAAGTGGACAGTTGATTGAAGCAATGGAACTTGATGATGGGTTCACAGTAGTCACTGAGGAAGTGGCAGGGCTGTCTGCCTTTTCCAGCACCAGTAACTTTTTGCATCCAATTATATGGTTACCTAAGGGAGATGAGACTGAAGATGAAGGAGAAATTAACGAGTTACTATTTCCTGGGTAAATAATGCCTGCAAGCTTAGTTTCCATGCATACAAAGAGAATAAGAATATCTACAGTCAGGGTGGTTGTGAGGATTAAATGAAATAACTTATGTGAAAACAATGTGAAACAGCACTCAGGCCACAATAAGTTTTGTCTTTTTTCCAAATACACATACACACACACACACAAACAGACACACACAAACACACCATGGAAAACGCTGTAGCCTACTGATGTCTTTAAAATCCTGCCCCTACATTAAGTCATTTTTTAATGCTAGGAACATAATTTTAAAAGTCTGATAACATTGCCATGAAAATTGAGAGGCAGCCAACAGACAAGTGACTTTGAACAGAATTCTTTCCCAGAGTTGTGGATGCAAGTTGAAGGATGCTATGCTTTTGTAAGTAAATGGAAATGTACATTGTGTACATTTCTTTGCCAACTATTGAGTAGTTTGGCTATCCTCCTGTTTGTCCTAAATTTTTTATTAAGTACTTCTCTGAGTACTGTACAATGCCAGATGCTGCACCAAGGGCATTAACTGATGTAGCTGTGAAATACTTTTCTTGGTCTGTTAGTGGACTGCCATTAAAATTGAAAATATGTTTGGTCTGGTGTGGGAAAGATTTATAATGTAGTCTAGGAAAATGTTGATATATAGCATTTGTTGTTTGAAATATTTTTATAATCAGGCAACAAATCTATATCAAAACTTTGTGTGTAAAAAAAGAAAATCTGTTGTGAAAAGGGCCTGGGCAACTTTCTCAAAACAAACTCGTTATCTCCTTCACAGAAACCAGTCTCTGGGCAGATCTCCAAGAACTTGCAGCTTCATCAGAGCCTGTCATTATCCTGGACAAATGCACAATGTAGCAATTACTCCTTCAGGTACCTGAACAAGCGTACCATGCTCCCAAGTTATTTTCTGGGGTTTCAACCATTCTAGTGTGGGTTTTCCTTCTCAAATAGAATCTGAGCCTCCCTTGGTAAATGTCCAAGCCAGTTACCACCATTTCAGCATGCCTTAGTTAGCCAAGATTTCCATTAGCAACTTTGCTTCCCTGCTTAGAAGTGTTAATGCCAGTCCTTCTTCCCCAGGATTTTTCTCTCAGCACCCCATATTGCTTGGGTAATGAGGATTTTATGGAAATGGAAATTGGGATGGTATGATGGTAAGAAATTCTTTATGAGTCATAAAACCTTAATTCTAATGAGACTCATTAGCTGTGTGACCTTGGGCAAGGCAAATCCCTTTGAGCCTCGGTTTTATTACCTCTGCAATGTGGATAATCATGCCTAGTGCTCAAGGTTGTTGGGATATTTAAATGAGATAATGTATACAGGAGCTTCTAGACCAATGTCTGGCACATAGTCATTGTGCAACAAATGTTGATTCACAAAAACCTAAAAAATCCTTCTGTAAGGATTTGCATGTTAGGGAATCCATGGGAAAATCCTTTCTGAGCTTTCTATGTTATGAATGTCAGATTTCTCTGGAAAGAAGCCTGAATTCAGAGTTTACAGATCAGTTGAGTTGGAGACTTCTAAATATTCATTCACAGTTGTCCTTTGGGCTTCAAGAATTTTAGCTTTGCAAAATGCCATGCTAGTGAGGCAAAATGCCTCATTTTGGCAACAAATTCAATGGTGGAAATACCTTGCTGATTTTTGGCATTTTACCCATCAATAAATGTTCTTAAGAATGACACGCACAAGACTTACAGCAACTGCCATTTTTGAGAGCTCGTTATGCTCCAGGCACTGTGCTAAATTCTTTACATAAAACTTCTCATTTATTCCTCCCTACAACACTGTGAGATGGCTGTTTTTCTCTCAGATTTACAGATAAGGTACTTGAGGCTCAGAGAGGCTGAGTAAATCCCTCCGATTCATTCACATAGCAAATGTTAGACTTGAATGGATGGATGTTTGACATTAGCATATGCAATCCTTTCCTACCTATTGAACCACTGCCTTATTTACCCACAGCTGTGACTGATTCAGGCTCAGTCAAGGAGGGTTGCTATTTGCTTGTTGAAATAAAGCTCCACACTGAGAGCAGTACCCAGAGGACAGGGGTTAGGTTGCAGATGCTATCTGGGATCAGGGTGGCTTGACTGAATATAGCTAGTTGTTAATAGGAATTTGTGAAGAATAGAAGGAAGATAGAACACAGATCTGGATTGTGATCACTTCTAGTGGCTTTCTGAAAGTTGTGAATATGCTCTGCCCAGAGGCAACTGGTTTAGGGGGTGAGGGGTGTTGAATCCTGCCCTTGGCTCACTAAGTCGGGCACCTGCAAGGCTGCAGCTGCTGTGGAGAAGGGCACCATTTTCTAAGTTGCACTAAGGCACCAATGAGTTGGTAGCAGCCTGGGAATAGCTCATTTCACAATCATGCCACCAGCACTCCATCAGCACAAAGAACCCACAATCAAAAGGAACAGGAGAGAAGAATGTTGGTGAGGAAACAAGCACCCCTTCCTTAGCAAGTGGAGTTCAAAAGAAGGCCACAATAAAACAAAATATTTAGGAAAGAAGAATCAAAGGCAATTAGGTATCTTCAAGGACCAAAACCCACCAAGTGAATATTGATCTACTGTTCGAAAAGTCCATGAAAAAGCTTGGGAAAAATTGCCCTTTACAGTAGAAGCATGCTTAGATATCCAGTAAGTTGCCACCAGCATAAGAAGAACTGTAAATATTAATGAAGTGACATGGCAAGCATTTTAAAAGGAGCTTTTTTCTCTGAGTGTCTTTTGTAGAGGGGGAAAAATCTTTAAACTTTAAAAGAGATATATTTTCTCTACTGTATAGCAGAGTTTTATAAAGTACTGCCTCCTGCCAGATGCTCTATAATGGGCTTTATATTCTTTTGGAAAGAGGCATTTGAGAATTTATAAAGGCAGGTCAGGCCTAAGTGTCATGAATTAATAATAACAGAGGAAAGAAAGAAGGAAAAAGACAAACTGAGACAATAGAAGAAGATAAGTCAAGACTCCTTACTCTGTGACATGATGGAATTATCAGAGAAAAAATGAATGAGCAGTGAACTGATTGAGCTGTGGTTTGGGGATTCTCAATGAATGTAAAGCATGGGCTTGTAAATGAAGAGATGCGTAAAAGAAAAATGTGAAGACGTGTTTGGCTTCTAATGCTTGTTAAAAATAATCTGCTCATGAGTGATTTTATGCTTTTTAAAATCAATTCTTAAGAAAACATTCTAAATAATTATCTAAGTAATATGTGTGTGTGTGTGTGTGTGTGTACGTACAGGCATACCCTGTTTTATTGTGCTTTGCTTTATTGCATTTCACAGATACTGTGTTGTTTACAGATGGAGGGTTTGCAGCAACCCTGCATCCAGCAAGTCTACTGGTACCATTTTTCCAACACCATGCACTCACTTAGTGTCTCTGTGTCACATTTTGGTAATTCTTGCAGTATTTAAAAATTTTCATTATTATTATATCTGTCATGATGATCTGTGATCAGTGATCTTTGATGTTATTACTGTAATTGATTTAGGGTGCCATGAATCACACCCATATAAGACGGTGAACTTGAAAGATAAATGTCATGTGTGTTCTGACTGTTCGACTGACCAGTTGTTCCCTTGTCTCTCTTCCTCTCCGCACACCTCCCTATTCTCTGAGGCACAACAATATTGAAATTATGCCACTTAATAACCTTACAATGGCTTCTAAGTGTTCAAGTGAAGGGAAGAGTTGAACGTCTCTCACTTTGAATCAAAAGCTAGAAATGATTAAGCTTAGTGAGGAAGGCACATTGAAAGCTGAGACAGGCCAAAAGCTGGGCCTCTTGCACCAGTGAGCTACGCTGTGAGTGCAAAGGAAAAGTTCTTGAAGGACATTAAAAGGGCTGCTCCAGTGAACACACAAATGATAAGAAAGTGAACAGCGTTTTGCTGATATGGAGAAAGTGTAAGTTGCCTGGATGAAAAATCAAACCAGCCACAGCATTCCCTGAAGCCAAAGCCTAATCCAGGGCAAGGCTCCAACTCTCTTTAATTCTGTATTGGCTGAGAGAGGTGAGGAAGCTGCAGAAGAAAAGTTTGAACCTAGCAGAGGTTGGTTCATGAGGTTTAAGGAGAGAAGCCGTCTCCATGACATAAAAGCACAAGGTGAAGCAGCACGTGCTGATGTAGAAGCCGCAGTAAGTGATCCAGAAGATCCAGCTGAGATCACTGATGAAGGTGGCCACACTAAACAACAGATAGTCAATGTAGATGAAACAGTCTTACATTGGAAGATGATGCCATCTAGGACTTTCATAGCTAGAGAGGAAAAGTCAAAGCCTGGCTTCAAATCTGCAAAGTACAGGCTGACTCTCTTCTTAGGGGCTAATGCAGCTGGTGACTTTCAGTTGAAGCCAAAGTTTATTCACTGTTCTGAAAATCTTAGGGCCCTTAATTATTATGCTAATTCTACTCTGCCTGTGTTCTGTAAATAGAATGACAAAGTCTGGATGACAGCACATATGTTCATAGCATGGTTTACTGAATATTTTAAGCCCATTGTTGATACCTACTGCTTAGAAAAAAAGATTTCTTTTAAAATATTTCTGCTCATTAACAGTGCATCTAGTTACCCAAGAGCTGTGATTGAGATGTACGAGGAGAATAATGTTGTTTTCATGCCTGCTAACACAATATCCATTCTTCAGCCCATGGATCAAAGAGTAATTTTGACTTTAGATAGTGATTCCTCTGATGGATCTGAGCAAATTAAATTGAAAATCTTCTGGAAAGGATTTATCTTCCTAGATGCCATTGAGAGCATTCATGATTTCATGGGATGAGGTCAAAATATCAACATTAAAAGGAGTTGGAAGAAGTTGATTCCAACCCTCATGGATGACTTTGAGGGGATCAAGACTTCAGTGGAGGAGTAACTGCAGATGTGGTAGAAATAGCAAGAGAACTAGAATTAGAAATGGAGCCTGAAAATGTGACAGAATTGCTGCAGTCTCATGATAAAAGTTTAACAAATGAGGGGTTGCTACTTATGGATGAGAAAGACAGTGGTTTCTTGAGACGGAATCTACTCTGAGTGAAGACACTGTGAACATTGCTGAAATGACTGCCAAGGATTTAGAATATTACATAAACTTAGTTGATAAAGCAGCAGCAGGGTCTAAGAGGAATGAATCTAATTTTGAAAGAAGTTCCATGGTCAGTAAAATGCCATGAAAGATCATTGCAAGCTACAGAGAAATCTTTCATGAAAGGAGGAGTTAACTGAAGTGGCAGAATCCATGGTTGTCTTATTTTAAGAAATTGCCACAGCCACCCTCATCTTCAGTAAACACCACCCTGATCAGTCAACAGCCATCAACATGGCTGCAGGACCCTCCACCAACAAAAAGATTACTACTTGCTGAAGGCTCAGATGAGTGTGAGCATTTTTTTTAGCAATGAAGTATTTTTTAAGTTAAGATATATGTGTGTGTGTGTGTGTGTGTGTGTGTGTGTGTATATATATATATATATATATATTTTTTTTTTTTTTTTTTTTACACATATAATGCTATTGTACACTTAAGAGACTACAGTACAGTGTAAACAACTTTTATATGTACTGGCACCAAAAACTTTGTGTAACTCACTTCACTGTGATGGTCTGGTACTGAATCTATGATATATCTGAGGTATGCCTGCCTGTGTGTGTGTGTGTGTGTGTGTGTGTGTATATATATATGTATGTATATGTGTATATATAGATATATAAAATATCTTATATATCTGCATCTATATCTATCTATCTAATCTTGACCCTTGTGCTAGCCTCTCCATTAAATACTTTAACCATAGGATTGTCCAGAAATCAACTTCCAGTATAAATACATGATTTCTTATATTTATTGACTAAATCTAAGGTACAATTTTTTTTTTTACCAGGTTTATCATCTGTTAAATGACAATAATCATGTAATAATGTAGGCCTGCTTTCTACTTGGGATTGTGAGATCAAATGGCATCCTAAACTCATAACATTTTAGAGCTGGAAGAGAATTTTGGATCATTAGATCCAAATTCTATGTTATAAGCATGATACAAATGTGAGCTACTTAAGACATCCTTATGACATGACCATAATTTACATATTGGCAAACCAAAATAGTAAGTGGTGAGTGGTTTTCTGCCAGAGCTTACCAAGCCATGCAGAAATCTACACTTGGTTCTGACCTCTGCTTTTAGGGCACTTCCTGTTAGTGGTTCTTTTGTAAAACTTACCACAGAAAGATGATTGAAAACAGGCAAATCTACCTAATAAGATAGGTCCTTGTGGGGAGGTTAAAGCCAAAAACTTCATCCTAAGAGTGTTTAATTACTTTTTTAATGTAACAGATTCATTGAGATTTAATTTATATACCATACAATCCACTCTTTCAAAAAGTGTACAGTTCAGTGGTTTTTAGTATATTCACAGTTGTACAACCACTACCACAACAATTTTAGAACATTTTCAGTACTCCAGAGAGAAACTGTGTGTCCATTAGCAATCAGTCAATCCCCATATCCATCCTTCTCTCAGCCCCTGGCAACCACTCATCTACTTCACATTTCTATAGATTTGCCTGTTGTGGAATTTCATATAAATGGGCAATACAATGTGTCATCTTTTGTGACTACCTTCTTTCACTTAGCATAATATTGTCATGGTTCCTATATGTTTTAGCAAGTATCAGTACTTCATTCCTTTTTTATGGCCAAATAATATTTCATTTTATGGATATGCCACCTTTTATTTATCCATTCACCAGTTGATTGACATTTGGGTTGTTTCCATTTTTGGTTGTTATGAATAATGCTGTTATAAACACTTGTGTGCAAATTCTGTGTGGATATGTTTTCATTTCTCTTGGCTGTATGCCTTGGAGTGCAATTACTAGGTCATATGGTCCCTCTATGTTCAACCCTTTAAGGAACTGCCAGACTGTTTGCAAAAGTGCCTGCCCCATTTTACATTCCCACTAGCACATTCTCCACGTCCTCTCCAACACTTGTTATTATCTAGCTTCCTGATTATAGCTATCCCAGTGGGTGTGAAGTAGTATCTCATTGTGGTTTTGTTTGAATTTCTCTGGTGGCTAATGGTGTTGAGCATATTTTCATGTGCTTATTGACCATTGAATTAATTAAGTTTTCATAGCTAGGTAAAAGGATACCAATGTTTTCCTGAAATGTCTTTGTAGTTTAACACTTGCTGAAAAAAAGGCAAGAAAAGTTTAGAAAAAGAATCAGGGCAGTAAGATTCTGATAGAGAAGTGGTTAATAATACAGTAGTAGGTCAAGAAGGGTAGGAAAGAGCTATGTTCTCTTCAGGAATATGGGAAGTGTGTCTGTAAAAATTAATTTAGCTGCTAATGAAAGAAAACCTGACAAACAGTGAAATAAACAGTTGAGCTTTATTTTTCTCATTTTAGAAACATCACCCAGGGAGGTAGACAGAGGCGGGCATTGATTTAGCTGCTTGTCAGGACCAGTGACTCTTTAATTTTTTTTTTAAAACATTTTCCTGAGAATAAAAGAAGGAAGGAAAGAAAGACCACAGTGGTGCGTTGGACTTGCAGAAGGATAGAACATTCTTTAGCCTACAAAGTGGAGTGGGGAGAAAGAGGGGTGGGGGAGAGAGGTCTGGGCTAATTAGGCAGGGGACACGGGGTACAAATGCTATTTGTGGTAATGGGTATGCTGCTAGCAAGAATCTGAACTTCACATCTTGGGCCTGAGGGGTGATGATCAGCTTTGTATCTCATGAATATTCATAACCAATAAAAAAAAATTCTTTAAAATTTTTACCTGAAAGTGCCTGGAAGCTGTACTCCCAGGTATCATGTTTAGTTTCAGACTGAGAGAAGGGGGCAGAGTGAAGAATTGTCCTCATTGGATATCTTTCATTTTTATTTAGGAAAGCTTTTCCAGAACCTTCACTAGTAGACACTTATACTTACATCTCATTGGCCGCACTTTTTCACATGGCCACATGGATTGTATAGAAAAGGAAAACTATATGCGGGTTGAATATGAGGGTACTTCAAAAAGTTCATGGAAAAACAGAGTGACAGATAATACAAATCTTTCCATGAAACCTCATAATTATACAGTAGTTGGAACTAGGACATGATATTGAAATATAAGCCATTTGAGACCTTTATTAGGACTATAGTTTTTTGTAAAGGCTTTATTGGGGTATAATTGACATACAGTAAAATTCACATAAAGCACATAAATTCATAAGTTTATAAAAGCACATAACTTGATGAGTTTATATGTAAATATATATATATATATACACACACATACACATACACACATATTTTAAAGCACATAATTTTATGTTTATATGTAAATATATATATATATATACACACACATACACATACACACATATTTTAAAGCACATAATTTTATGTTTATATGTAAATATATATGTATACACACATACACACACAGTCGGCTCTCCGTACCTATGAGTTTCTCATTCATGGATTCAATCAACTGTGGATAAAATTATTAGAAAGAAAAAAGGATGGCTACATCTGGCCTGAACATGTACAAATGTTTTTCTTTTCTTGTCATTGTTCCCTAAATAATACAGCATAACAGCTATCTACATAGCATTTACATTGTGTTAGGCATTATAAGTAATCTAGAGATGACTTAAAGTAAAGGGAGGCTGTGTGTGTGTGTGTGTGTGTGTGTGTGTACTCATGTAGCCATCATCATAATCAAGATAATAAACATAATAAACATATCCATCACCCCCAAAAGTTTCTCTTGCCCCTGTATTATTCTTTCTCTCTTTTCAATGTGCCTGCTCTTAAATTATTTTTCTTCCTTTATTGGACTTGCCAGAACCTCCAAGGCAATGTTGAATACAAGTGATGAGTGGACATGTTTGCCTTGTTTTTGGTCTTTGGTAGAAAGCATTCAGTTTTTCATCAGTAGGTGAAAACATACTGGTCTGTATGTTTGTTATATATGCCCTTTATCGTGCTGCAGAATTTCCTTTTCATATCTAGCTTGCTAGAGTATTTTTAGGAATGGATGTTGGAAATGTCAAATGCTTTTTCTGTATTTGTTGATGTGATCATACTTTTTAAAACAAATATGTTAATATGGTGAATTATATTGATTGATTTTTGAATATTAAACCAACTCTGTGTTCCTAGGATAAGTACCATTTATTCTTGATGTATTATCCTTTTTATATAATTGTATATAAAAAGTGTTTGTTTAGTTGGTTAGGTCTGTAGTTTTCTTTTCATTTAATGTTGTTGCCAGGTTTTGGTATTGGAATAATACTGGCTTCATTTAATGAGTTATAAAACATTGCTTCCTCTTCGATTTTTTGGAAGCACTTATTAGAATTGGCATTATTTCTTCCTTAAATGCTTCATAGAATTCACCAGGGGAAACACCTGGGCCTGTAATTTTCTTTGTGGAAAGGTTTTTAACTGCAAATTTAATTCCTTTAATAGACATTTGCTATTTAAGTTATCTACTTGTTCTTGAATGAGCTTTGGTAATTTGGGTCTTTCAAGGAAATTGTCCATTTCATTTACATTGTCATATTTATTGGACATAAAGTTCTTATAATATTGCTTACTATCTTTTTAGTATCCGTAGAATCTGTTGTGATGTCACTTCTCTGATTCATGATATTGGTGATTTGTATCTTCTTTTTTTTCTGGTCAATCTTGCTAGAGATTTTTCAATTTTATTTATCATTTTAACAAACTGGGTTTTCTCTAGTTTTTTTTTCTTGATTGATTTACCTATTATATTTTATTTTCCTATATTTCCTTTCTTTTGCTTACTTTGGGTTTTATTTGCTCTTCTTTTTCTATTTTATACCCCAGTTTCTGCAAATATCTTTTTGTTTGATTCCTTCTTTCCTCTGAGCCATTCTTTCCACTCTTGTCCCACTAATCTTCTAAGGATAATTTTTACTGTATTTCTCCATGCTTGTTGTCCCAGGTTCTCCCACAATGGCTCCTGCGTGGGGTGTGCTGTTCTTATTTATCACTGACACCTTGCATCTGTTCAATAACTCTTTATTTGGTCTATTTGTCTTCCTATAGCACTTCGTGTCCAAGCTCTGCATAGTTAATTTTGAGATAATCCCTAAACTAACCTAAATTTCCACCAAGTTTTGATATAAAAGCTTTGTTCTGTTCCCTCCAGGTGCAAATCATCTCTCCATTTCCTGACCTCTGCCTTAGATGTGCTTTGCATGAGGTTAAACATCTTTTTAACTAATAGAACACCTGTAAGAAGTTAATATTTATGGGCAGAGTTTATTATTCAGTTTTCTATCTCCCCATGACCACCATTTCATTTGGTTATATGCATAATAGGAAATCAGTAAAATTTTTGTTGACATTAATTGAAATATTATCTCCTATTTTTAAATCATCCACCACTTTTTATCTTTGAAAAGTTATTAATAAAAGAACATACACATAATTTCTATTTTTCAGTAAGAGTATGTACCTCTTAAAAAGTTAAAAAAGCACACCACATTGCAGTTATAATTTTATGACTCACCAGGGAAAAAGTACTTCTAAAAGAAGGCAAGAAGCAACTTATCCAAAGTTTTAAATTATGTAGTCTTCAGTTTTAAATACTGTCTCAGAAGATTTAATATGGCATCTATTTTTAATTTTTAAAATCTTCCTCCATTTCAGCCAGGATTAATTTATATACAGTCCCAACCCACTACAGGGAGACAATCCACGATACCATGGACTTCTTTGAACATTTATATCATTGCTCATATCAGCAGGAGGCTTCTTGGAGTTCAACAGCAATTTTTATGACCATATGTGTTTTATATAACATTGTACATTTTTTTTCTTTGTATTCTTAGCAAGTTTTTCAAAAGAAGGGGATAGGAGCATTCCTCATGTTATCAAAAGTGAACATCACCCTCTGGCCCTACTCCATTGTAGAGAACAAGTTTTCGTGGTGATATGAAACAAAGGAAAGAACACTTTTTACAATTTACCACGGTGTGAGTACAGATATATGTTACAATAACAGTAGCAACAGAAAACTATTGGATTTCTGGAGACTTCTCGAAGAAAAATAGGAAGAAAATCTAAGTGACTTTGAGTTTGTCAAAGATTTTCTCATATGACACAAAAGGCATAAGAAAGAATAAAAGAAAAAAGAATAAAAGAATAAAAGAAAGAATAAAAGAAAAAAATCATTTTTGCTCCTTTTAAAGCATGATTATGAAAATGAAAACGCAGGGCACAGACTGGGGAGAAATATTTGCAAAGCAGATATATACAGAGAATTTGTATCTAGGCTATAAAAGAACTTTTATAACTCAATAATAAGAAAAGAAGCAACCCAGTGAAAATGGGGTAAGGAGTTAAACAAACATTTTACCAAGGAGCACACACAAATGAAAAAATGAGCACATAAAGAGGTGCTAAAAATCATGAGTCACCAGGGGAAATGCACATTTAAGCCACGAGGAGATACCATTACACACCCCTAGAAAGGCCAAAGTTAAATAAAGAAACTGAAAATACCAAGTGTTTGTGAGTCTGTGGAGCAACTGGAAATCTCATGCATTACTGGTGGTAATGCAAATGGTACTGCTGCTTTGGAAAACTCTTTAACAGTTTCCTAAGAAGTTAAACTTATAATCACTTAAATATGACCCAACATTATACTCCTAGGTATTTACCCAGGAGTAAAGAAAGCATATGCCCACACAAATGACGTATTTGCAAATGGTACTGCTGCTTTGGAAAACTCTTTAACAGTTTCCTAAGAAGTTAAACTTATAATCACTTAAATATGACCCATCATTATACTCCTAGGTATTTACCCAGGAGTAAAGAAAGCATATGCCCACACAAATGACGTATAGATGAATGTCCACTGCAGCTTTGTATGTAACAGACAAAAACCAGAAACAACAAAGATGCCCAGCAATAGATGAATGGTTAAACAAATTGGGATATATTCATACAGTGGAAAACTACTTGGCAATAAAACAAACTTTTGATGCATGCAACAACATTGATGAATCTCACAATGATTATGCTGCATGAAAGAAACCAGAGAATAAATGAGTACATACTGTATGACTTCATTTATATAAAATCTTAGAAAATGCAAGCTGGGCCAGCCCGGTGGCGCACTGGAGAGTGCGCCGCTTGGGAGTGCGGTGGCGCTCCCGCTGAGGGTTCGGATCCCATGTGGTGACCGGTTCCCGCTCACTGGCTGAGTGCGGCGCGGGCGCAACACTGAGGGTTGCGATCCCGTTGCCGGTCCGGGTACGGGCGCGACACCGGTGTGACACCGAGGGTTGCGATCCTGTTACCGGCCAGTAAAAAAAAAAAAAAAAGACAAAAAAAAAAGAAAAGAAAATGCAAGCTAACCTATAGAAACATAAGATTTATGTCAGTGGTCGCTTGGGTTGGAAGGGGGTGATTGGAGAGGGATAGCAAAGAGATATTATAGAGAGATACAAGGGAACCCTTGGGTCTGGTAGTTATGTTCATCATCCTCGTGGTAGAGATACTTCCACATGGGTGAACATAGGTCAAAAAATACCAAACTGTATCCATGAAATATGTGCAATTTAATGTATGTCAATTATAACTCAAAATTCTTTTTAAAGTCACATAAATGAGGATGATAGAAACGAGCACTTTGCAGAGCATTTTACTTGGGAAGCATGTCAAACTTAACAACCTGGTGCATTTGCTCCTAAGGACTCTTGCTAAGCTTGTGATGTTTCTCTAGGTCTCCATCTGCCTTCCACCAAGCAGTGACAA
Source organism: Galeopterus variegatus (assembly GCF_000696425.1). NCBI lineage: Eukaryota > Metazoa > Chordata > Mammalia > Dermoptera > Cynocephalidae > Galeopterus > Galeopterus variegatus. The sequence continues at coordinate 159,528 of NW_007727233.1, forward strand.
ATTTAAAGGCATTTTTGTATTCTCAGAAACTGATGTATTATTTTTCGCCAGAATTAAGATTTTTCAAGATGGCTCGATTTTTTTTTTTTAGGTTGTTTTGATCTTTTTATGTCCCCTTCATAATCATGACAGTAACTGCCTAGGCCAGAGGCAAAGGCATCTGCATTCCCGTGACAGTTCTGCAATAGTCTTTGGAGGAGTGGGCAAAATCTCCTACCACCCACTACTGTGAGGAAAACTTCTGCTATATATTAATGACACTTTGGAGAGTTTGTTAGAATTGTAGGAATGTAGCTATGGAGGGATGCCTATCATTGCAATATTCTGAGGATTAATGAGCAAATAAAAATTGATGACACATCAGACACCATCTGCACATTGCATCTGATCACCTCCACCACACCCTCAGCCTTTAGAATAATTTTCAAAGTTGTTTTGAGGCTCACATGGATAAGAGCATTCTTCATCTCCATCTATATTTGGAATGACATCACTACAAGAACATCTGTATATCTTTCCATTTTAGGAACAGTACCACACTTTTTAAAAGTAAAAAAAAAAAATTGCAAAACACATTGAAAAGCATCACATGAATAGAAGTGGTTGTGTTATATTTAGATACAGTTTCCCTTCCTTCTAAAGTGTCTCAATACAACACTTGGTGTGATGGAGAATGTTGCAATCTAATTTGAAAAGCAGCGCACTTCTTAGCTGAACCTTTTGACCTTAGAAACAAATTCCTGTTTTTAAGAGTTACAACTATGGTGTCTTCATCTAAAACTTAGTTGTTTATCTTCCTTAATTTCCACTGTTTGTGATAATATAAGTACGTGTGCAAATATCCCTGTCCATCATGGCGTTTGTCTATGTAGGTTAACTTAGGGTATTAAAATGACATTTCATCACTTGGTTGTTAGTCAGATGACAAATAAGAGGTTATTAAAATATTATAAGGACATGGATATTCTATCTTTATTTGATGACCTTCACTGTACTTAAATGAGAAGATGTATTTTGTACATAACAGTCATGTAAAAATACTAGGTAAAGTATATACTAGTTAGAATGATAAAAACATGGAACAGTAGAAACTGACTTACAAATATTTATTTTTATGCTCCATATATCAGCATTTTGGAATACATTTCCTATCTTCAAGAAACTTATTGTTGTGCCGAGATGCTCAGAATCCTTTTAATGTTCAGCTATCTTTCATTTCTGCAAGATCTGCCAAGGTCTTATGGGCATTAAAAAAAATTAAATCCTAAACAATTGCAAAGAGTTTCTACACATGCAAATGCTTTTAAGAGGAGGGCTAAGTTTGTGCAAGATCTGCCAAGGTCTTATGGGCATTAAAAAAAGTTAAATCCTAAACAATTGCAAAGAGTTTCTACACATGCAAATGCTTTTAAGAGGAGGGCTAAAGCTGTTTGTGCCAGGATTAAATTCAATCCAACTGTGGTTTTAATTAGTAGTGTCTCCAAATCATACCAACACTGCCACATCCTGAAGCCATCAGCCCAGGTTTTAAGATGAGAGTTGACACTGAATTCCCATGCATGGTATTCTGATGAGGTTTGCCAAGTTACTCACAGCCAATTTAAATCAGTGTGAGGAATGCATGTCTAGTGATAGAACTGGCTCTTAGTTTGAAGTGTAAGATAAAGTTCTTCCTTTTACAAACAACAGTGTGAGCAGTGTACATCTAGGGTAATAGGGCCTTTCTGTGCCTCATTTTCCTCATCTATTAAATAGGGTTCATAATAGTATCTGCACTTGATCAGTTAAAGGGGTTAAGACAGCACCAGTCCAGAGTAAGCATTCAGTAATGGTTAGTTATTCTCATTTTAACACATTTTCCTACAAATAGGCAAGCTTAAATGGTGAAGTTTCTTCAAAACATTTTGCACCAAGGTACTTAAGTAAAAACTCTTATTATAAGTTAGTGCTTCTCAAAGTGTGTTTGTGATTAATCCATTCTGCTTTATATGTTTGTATTGATCCATTCTGCTTTGTTTTTAATTGACCCATTCTCCATTAATACATCTCATGTGGGGAAAAAGGTTTCTGTTCTTAAATAAGTTTGAAAAACAAACTCCTGATAAGTAAAATAAAGTTAGTTAGGTTTTATTGCTGCAAGACCTCTCAGAGCCTTGAATATGTATTATGATTATACAGAAGGGTTATTACGCACGGTTTATATTAGAGTCAAACTCTTTCTAATACCATTTTTTCTTTCATGATATCTTAATAAAGTAAGCATCACCTTTTGTTTATCAGACAAGGTAAAATTGCTAAAAGTACTATATTTTCTATGACCCAGTGTTTTTTCCAGTCATGTAATATAGAAGGAGGGAGCTGTAAGTGGGGTGACTGCAATATTTTAAGACTATATGTATTTGGTACTGAGCTTATGGCAGAACTGGAATTTTTAATGTGGGGGTGGAAGTATATAACAGTGTGCTTTGACTGCAAGTAACAGAAAACCATATAAAAATTGATATAAACCATAGAATATTTATTATCTCATCCTCCTAGAAGTCTAGAGATAGGTTCCAAAGTTGGTTAATCCAGCAGTTCAGTGACTTGAGTCATGGACCCAGGTTCTTCCCGTTTTTTTTCTCTACCACCTTACCATGTCAGCTTGTCCTCCTTTGTGGGCTACCAGGTTCAAGGCAGTTCAAAGCAGCACCCCAGACAATGGTGACCAATTAGAAAATGGGAGCATTCAATATTTTTCCTTTATTTAGAATGTGAAGCATTTCTAGAAGTCCCCAAATACACTTTGCTTTGTATCTTATTGGCTAAAATTGGGTCATAAGTTTATGCCTAAAGCTATGTCTTTGCAAGGAGAATAAAACCTCCTTGATTAGCTTAGAATAATCAAGGCTTTCTGGAGTAACCCAGCCTCCCCGAAGGATATGGCCACTCAGAAGAAGTTGAAGAAATTGAGATTCTCTTGGCAAGAAAGAAAGGGAGGAATGACTGTTAGATTGTTACCCAATGGTGTCTGTCACACTGTTGCACAGAACTCAGATTTCATTAACCCATGTAACATTTCTGTTGCTATTTTCAGATCCAGTAGAATTAAAAGATTCACGTGAGTATTTGTATACCCGGACTCTGTCACATTTGGGGAAGCAAGAAGCAGGTTAAATAGTGAGTGTGGAGCTACTTGACCACACCAGTTGTTGGGCTCTTTTACCTGCACATAATCCTGCACTGACTGGGCCAATTGTAAAGCTACTCAACTACACCAGTTGTCGAACCAGGGCTGGATCTGGAGCTCACAGACCCCTCAAGCCTGTTCCAGACTGGGTCACAGACCCTTCACACGCCAGGCTGGGTCCCTGGACCCCTCACACGCCAGGCTGGGTCACCAGACCCCTTACACACAGGCCTATGAGCTAGGTAACCAGCAAACAGGTTCTTGGAAGCCGTAGGTTGGAAAGCATGGCTGCGTGGAGCAGAGGCTACCTGAGGCAATATATAGCTGGCGGCACCGTGCAGGGGCACTAACTCAGCCCACACACAACCTGCCCACAAAGAATTCTGCACCACCCCAACATGCCTTGAGGTGAGGGGGCCTGATTAAATTATTCTATTTTCCCAACAGTGAGCCTCATTTTATTCTTCAAATTGAAGAACTCGTTAACCTTTGCTACTTCTAGCTAGTTTGTCTTGGTTTTGGTTTATTAGTGGCTACTAACAAATAAAACTGAGTTAGCATTTTTATAAGTAAGTTTAAGATTTTTAAGTTTTGCCTTTCATACCACAGAGCCAAATTCAGTCACTACTCAAAGGAAATAGCTATGATCAGGCACCACATCTGCAAAACTTAAGAGTATTTGGGACTGAAGGCTAGGCAGACTGAATTTATTAACCCCCCCAACCCCCATCCTACAGAAATTACCTGGCTGTTCGCCCAAACTTTTAATTTTAAGCATTATACGTCTTATGGTGTGTAAACTTCAAAGCCAAAACTCATGGATGTGGCACATATTTAATTATATATATATATAGCAGCAAAATATATTTCTAAAACTGTAAAATACTCATTTTGTACACCAGACTGATTTCTCTTTTCCTGTAGCCAGATTCTTCATGCTTCCCATCCACAGAGTGTGTGCAAAAGCTCACTGCTGTGTGAATTAGGCGTCGCCTAGTCATTTGACTCAAGAGTCAGCAAGATGCTGATTGAAAACATTATTGACAACTCTGTTGATGGTGTTGTCCCCTCCAAATGTACCCCTCAAGGATGGGTGATTGGAACAATTGTGTAGTCACAGAATTTCCTTTGGATGCAAATGTTCCTCCTTGTAAAAAGTAATCTTTCTGTAAAAAGTAATATTTCTTTTAGGCCTCTCAAGTCCCATATTGTATGAGGTACAGTTATTTTTAAAATAAAATATATGGAGTAAAGGCATTTTTTTTCTTTTCCAACTACTATATAATATCTTATTGTGTTTAAATGATGATGAAAATAATGACAACAATTATAATATCACTTGGGTTTTCATAATTTTCCAAAGAATTTGACATTTAAAAAAAGTTGTCTTTACCACAACTCTCTAAAATAAAGCAGTTGTTTTAACCAATTGAAAGATTAGAAAATCCATGTATGAGAATGGAAATTGGATTGCCTCTGTTCTCAAAGGCACTGTGTAGTTCTATCTAAATCTTTGTATCTTATGTTTTTCTTTATAGTAAGAAAGACAAAGGGATTTTATCTTCATTTTTGTTTCCACGTTCCAACTGAAAAAGCTGGATGGGGATTGGGAGAGTTTTGCAGTAATTCATTCATATTTGTATAGTGACTAAATAGCAGAGGTACAGGAACTCCAAGAGAACAGAAGCTGTACAAGATTTCAGAGCACTGAAGTTAGCCAATGATATCATTGCTTAAAAATGTTTAAAAAGATTATTCTTGGAATTAGAATTGTCTTAGCAGTATCTGGTATTCTGACTTAACTATTGAGTGGATATTGTTTCCCGTAGATGTAGACATGGTAGAATGTGCATAAATCTTGTGTTTTCCTATTTTTATAGTCTGTTTGAAAATTTACTTTGATACTTTAACACACGTCTACCTTAGTGTCTGTCACAGAGCACTGCCCAAACCTGTCAATCAAAGATATCCGGGTAGGTTATAAACACACACACACACACACACACACACACACACACACACACACACACACACACACTACCTTAGTGTCTGTCACAGAGCACTGCCCAAACCTGTCAATCAAAGATATCCGGGTAGGTTATAAACACACACACACACACACACACACACGATTTCAAGGCACAGTGTTAAGGGAGGAGATGGTGGGATAAAGATATGTTCTTGTTTACCTTATCATCATGCCTGAGTTTGCACCCCTGACCTTGGCGACTCTACACAGCTGAACTTGATCAGCAAAACTGTATTTGCATTTGCATTCTTACCAGGAAAGTTTTGAAAATGTTATTTCTGTTTCTGCCTGTAAAAATCCCTATACATTTCTTTTGTGGGTTAGGACACAGATTTGTTAGTATTGTCAGAATGAGATCTATCCTTCTGCTGTTTTATTTCAGAATTTTACTTGCATTTGACTCCTGGGTGAGCAGAAAATATTTCTTCTTAGAAGCAAAATAATCACCCACATTATTTCCTATATGAGTTAGTATTCTGAGATTTAAAAAATATAGATTCCAAGACTTCATTAGCGAAAAGAGACTGTGGAGGCCATCTAATCTAACATAATTATTTTAGAGATGGGGAAACTGAGGCTCAGAGAAGGGTAGGGAATTTCTTGAGTGGTAAACTGACTTACAATCCTGACTTTCACTCTACCATAATTTTCATAAATAATATGTTGGCACCTAGAATCTATTTAGTTTAAAGAATTAAGAAGTAAGAGCATTCATCAGCAAACCACTTATTTGATAAATGGGGAAATTAAGGCTCAAATGGTTTTAGCAGAATCCTGCAGGGTAGATAATGGCAGAACTGGGACTAGAATTCAGGTCTAACCTCCCCATTCAGTGCTCTCTCCAATCACATTGTTTATGTAAACATCCCTGTAAAGGGAATTCATTCTCACTAATAGTTTCTGGGTGTTGTTATTGCCCCTGTTCTTGTTGGCGTTTTCCTTTTGTATCTGTGATATAAGCCATCCTGCACACAACTTAACACTCTGCTATGACCCAGGTGACATCTAAAGATGATGAATCCTTTACCAAGGTGATTCATAGCTCTCTCGTGCGAGACCAGGGAGCTTATGAGATTTTGCTTTCGTTTGCTTTCAAGCCTCTTGTTTGTCTTTCTGGGTGTCTGGAAGAGTCAACAGTAATCACTCTGCTGATGTATGATCTGATTAGTGGTGCTGGGGCCACTGCTCTCCTCAGGAACAATAAATCCCAACTAGGCCTGCCCCATTCTCTGCCCTGATGCCTGGGAGCCTTCCAATTTAACCTTAGTCAGTAAATTTGGGTCATTGTCAAGCTTTCAGATACGATAGAAACCATTTTGTACTATTACTTAAAGACTTTTCTTAAAAAATTGCTTTAGAACTGTTATTTTACAATTTATGCCTTATGTCTAGGTAAAGATGCTCAGGTTGAAATACTCTGAGCTCTATCCAGGGTTTTCTTTATCTTGCTTCACTGCTTTCTCCGTTCTCTGAACTCTTACTACCTTGACAGTTGGTATAGTTCTTTCTGGCATCTAGTTAGGTACGAACTCTGGAGATGAGCAGACTTGAGTTTGAAACTCCATTCTGCCACTTATTAGCTGTGTGACTTTCAGCACATTACTGAAAACGTTCTGAGCCTCAGTTTCTTATTCTGTAAAGTGGGAATAGTAATAGCACCTAATCTTATGAGGGCTTGTGATAAATGAATGAAATAATTCACGTGAGGAACTTAACACAGTGCCTGACATATAACAAATAATAAATAGGCTAATGATGTAGATGGTGGTGATGATGATTTTAAATGATTATGTTTAGCATGACGCCCTTTTATGTAAGCATATTTTCTGTAAATTTCATCAAAGTAAGAATAATGTCTAATGCTTTGTTTTTATCCTTTTCCTCCACATAGCTTTTAACAAAAATGCATATCATGCATGAAGGAACATACACTTAGTAAACATGAATTGATCCCCACAAATACTAAAGTGACACGCTCTTTGTCCCTGAAATCATTATAGTTTTTTTAGGTGGATGAAATATACTTACTTTTTGTCATCCAGCAAACAGTTGATAATTGCTTATGTACTAGGTGTTGTACGAGGGGCTGAGAATATGGAGACAAAATAGATTTTGTAACATCAACAAGTTTACAGCCTAGTATGGCCAAACAGATGTTAAGGCAATACATTTGCTGATGTAGAAACAAGCATAAAAAATTAGGTGTTATGAGAGCCAGGAGAAGTAGGGAGAGGCAGTTGGTGAGTAATAGTGGTAATAGGATGCATGTATTCCTGTGCTCTTGCAAATATATTATGAACAAAATGCTTGTTTTTCATACATTGAATTTTATATAATAATCTTGCATATTAAAGGCCATTTCTAGTCTTTCACAACACTCTTCAAAAGGAAAACTTGAATATATGTTGTTTTCACTGTAAGTGGATTCAGAAGAATTTAGCTTTCTATGTTATTTTCAAAAAAGAAGAGATCAAATGATGATTAGCTTTTCAAAATCGATAATCCTTCCATCTCAGATATCTATCACAAATAACACCATAAATCTTCAAACTCCTTATTTCAAACATGACTACATAGAAAACCCAGGATGCAGAAAGAAGTGGGGCCTCACTTGGGATGGATCATGGTATCTTTCTTTCTTTGTTTCATCTTCTCTCTACAAATGGGATCCTTAATGCCATACCAACATCCCTGATTAAAAAACATAAATTGGCAGACACACTTTGAAAAGCAAAAAGTATAATCAACTTTGTTTATCATCATCACTGTTATTTTTTGCCTGAAAATTTATTACAGTGAGAAAGTGCTCCCTTATCTTGGGCTTCTGGAGAGTGAAATTTCTAGCAATACTTACATATACACAAAATCCCTTTTACTACATGTCTTAGTGGAGGCTGTTTAGGTTGCAAGTAACCAATAGTGATTCTAACTAATTTAATCCCAGAAGAAGTAATTTATTGACAAATACAGGGGTATATCATAGAATCTAAAAGTAGAGAGTGCAGCTAGGTCTTAGAAGGGACTGGAACAAGGATCTGGAGCTCCCTGGACATCTGCTTCCTGCATCTATCTTTCTATGCCAAAAGGAGCTTTCCAAAATGATGTCTCCTAGCTCACAGCTCATATCAGCTCCCATCATCCAGAGATTCTAAATGCCCAGATTAGAGAATCTGATTGATGGAATTAGGGTCATGTGTCCATCTCTAGCCCAATTAGAACCAGGGGGATGGATTCATTTGGTAGAAACTTAGAGTGCAGAGGGCTGTGTATGTGTGCTGGTGCAGCCTTAGAAAGGGTGAATATGTCATGGGCTGGGCAGATAATCCAGATGTTGTCTATCCTAGAGGAAAACATTCCAGATACCAGAGGTAGTAACAATCTAGAAATAGGTTGAAGGAAAATTCTTAGGTGTTAAAGAACAGAGACAAGTTCAGGGTGAAGGGAGATTTATCAGGCAAACTTTTGGGATTAGCAGCTGTGACTCCAGCTTCCCCGCAGCCTTCAGTGAGTGCTCTGTCAGGGGTGAAATCACTCAGTAGGAAAGCTCACTGATTCTGGATGTTCCCCTCAGCAGTGGCTGCCAAGTGAGCGCTGTGAGAACCAGACAAGGTATGCTGGCTGCCGATTGCCCAGAAGCCAGTGATAAAGCCCTTAGCAGAGAAGGCAGATGCTTTCTTTCTCTGCCATCTGAGATCTCCTGATGGGTATCTCCACCAGGAAATTTCCTGATGTCCCATTTATTTCATTGAGACAGTGCTGTTCAAGGAAGGACACTAGGGCTCCAACCGAACATCTCACGGTTGACATTGGAGACGTAAATGTTGGGAGAATGGAGTCATACCGTGCCTCTCCCTTCACACATGGATTGCCTCAAGAGACGTTGAATGGAAATCAAACTTGTATTATTCCAGTCCTTTTCTGTCTGCTTTGCCAAGTGATGTTTGAAACACCTCTGCATTTTTTGATTAATCTGTTAGCAATAGCTCTTCCTGCTTTCCTGTCTCAGGTTCTCCATTCCTTGGTCTTTCTTTTGAGTAGAAAATGACATATGGACAGACCTGCATTTCCAACTTTACTACTATACTACTCCACTTAATGTTTCTGAGCAGGTTACACTCAAACAACCTAATGATACATCTCTCCCCTCACCAAAAATCTCTCTTCCCCATCCTAGGACTTGGCTTCTTCTTTGTTGACTGGTGGTAAATATGTAGTTCCTGGATCAAAGTGCCTGTGTTCCTAAACTCCTTAGCTGTGTGGCCCACAATACTCAGCCTATCTGTGCTTCAGTGTTTTCATCTGTAAACTATGGATAATGATATCTGGGATTCCTGTAAGGAGTAAGGGCAATCTTGTACGTGAACCTCCTAGAACACTGCCTGGCATATGGTAAACTCCCGATAAATGTTAGCTATTACAGTTACTGCCTGTCTCCATTAATGGCATGATCATTTACCAGACTTCCAAGCTGGGCGGTTATTTCTTATTCCCTTCTATCCATCAATTATTCATTACAATACTAGGAATAATATTGATAGTAAAAATACTAGCTAACGTTTGTTGAACATTCACTATATGCTGAGCTCTTTAATTTACACTAAATACTTTGGACCATTAGCTTATTTGATCCTCTCAATAATGCTATGTCCAGTTCAGGAAGGAGAAACAAGAAGCTTGGAGAGATGAGATGACTTGTGTAAGGCTACACAGTGAGCAGCGGAGCCACAACGTAGACTCAGTCTTCTGTAACTCCAAAGGTCTATTAACTGCTGTGAAATTCTGTAAGGAAATTCAATCCATTTGCCTCTGAAATATCTCTCTAATCAGTTTCCTCCTCTCCATTCAGCTTCTGCAAATCTCTCTCCTGGTCATGAGGCAATTTTCTATATGGTGTTTCTGCCCCCAGCTTCTCCTTACTCAAGTCATTCTCCAACTCCCTCTCAAAAGTTATTTTTCTAGAACAGTCAGTGGATCACAAATTCTCTATGGTTCTTCATTTCTGAAATGGTTTGGTTCTTCACAACTAGTCTTCCCAACTTCCACCTGGTTGTCCTATTTTATCTTGTTGCTGTAGGGGAGGAAAAATACCTTCTCCTTGCTTATTGCTAGGTTCATGGCTGAAGCCCCTGTAGCAAAAGACATGTTAACAAGAGAAAAGCATTCCAATTTATTTAATATCAGTTTTTGACATGGGAGCCTTCGTAAGTAAATGACCCAAAGAAATGGGTAAACCTGTGTGTTTCTTATGCTGGGTTTGATGAAGAAGTAAATAGTTATGGGCAAGTATGATTGGACAAAGGAAGTATGATCTGATGGTAATAAACCGGGGGCACTTAGCAAGGCCTGTGTGTTCAGATTCTTCTCTGTGTCCCTGTGTCTTCAGAGATAAGGATGTGCCTTTTCTCTGTGTAAGAGGAGGACACCTTTCGAATGAGGGTCTTATGACCTGTTTCTCGGGAGAAAATAGTGGGATAAGGTCAGAGAGTAACCTTCCTGCTTCTGTGGGTTTCTCAAATTCATTCAGCTTAAAATATTTGGGGGTAGTTTATTCTGAACCCCCATCCTTGCCATTGATCCTTCTAATATCCACACCCTTCACTTCCATATATTTGCACAGACTGTTAGATTTATCTTCATTGGCTTACACTCTCCTCGCCTGATAACTTGTTGGTTGTTGTGTTCCTCTCCAACATGGTTCAAATGTCTTTCATCTTTCCCAACTCCTATAATCACGGAGTGACTGTTATTTTTTTTCCCTCCTCTACTCTCATAACGCCATATTCATACATTTCAAATGATGTATTATTATTTATGTTTTTTTCCATATCTTTCTCCACCACTAGACTGTGAGTTCCTGGAGGGCAAAGAGCGCCTCAGTCATCTCTTGTCCCAAGCCAAGTGCCTGGCCCATATTAAGCCTCCATAAATATTGCATGCAAGAAGAAACAAGTAAATGAACTCACACAAAAAGAGAATGTTTAAGCAACCTCCCATGGGAGTTTTTTCTTTAAATTTTTTAAAATTAAAAATGATTCCTTTCTCATTATCATCTTTGTAGTTTTGGGCTCTTTTGGTTATATGGTTTTCTTAAAATGAGACCTACTCTTGTATGCTAAGAGCTAATGTTTCTATAAAGAAGTCTGGGCTCCACATGAAAGCCTTATCATTCTCCAGAGCGGTAGAGTTTTTTGAGTTTTTTCTTCACAGGAGATTCAGTAGGTGGTAATTAAATCGAATAACAAGAGAATACGGCTGTTGAAGGAATCAGCCTACCAATTATTCATTAGAGGTCTGTATCTCCTAGGTAGGAGGATTGTTCATTTAAACACATTTCATTAAATCTTGGATCTTATTTTCAAAGGGTGAATCAAGTCACAGAGATCTTCTGAATGGGGAGTGGTAGAGGAAAATTACTGGAAAGGTAGTCAGGAACCTGCTTTCTTATTCACAGATCTTGAGGCATCAAATACTTTGCCTGCCTCTCAGCCTCTAGTGAGTAAAATCACATCATAGACCCCATTCAGGGGCAGCTCAATGTGTACTCTGTGACTCTGCCCATCTCATGGCTAATTGCACCTCAGGTGGGCACCTGACCCATTCCATAGGCTAGTTAAGCCAGACATGTGAGAAAGACTGGGCCACACTGACTTTCTTCCTCAGGATGTGAACTGAGAAATCCTGAGCCAAGAAGGCAGTCAGCAGAGTGGGAACCAATTCTGAGGGATCGTGATGTAGGGGCCTCCTGCATCAGAATCCACTGGAATTAAAATGTAGATTCTAAGGCTCCATCTCCAGGTTTCTGACTCGTGGGTGACAGACACCCCCTGTGACTTACAGTAAGGTTTAATAATCATGGCTATATAGTGAGGATTGGAGAGCCATGATGAGCCATGGACAAGCTAAAGAAACCAGAGAACAAGCAAATAGACAGAAGCTCTGTGCAGCCAGACAAATATCAAACACAATTTACTGGAATAGGTTCGTTGGATACAGGACAAGCAATTTATTGGAAGGATGTAAAACAGTCTAGGAAACACAAGGGAAGGGTGGGGAGCCAGGCTCAGGAAAGGAAAGGACACAGGGAAGATGTGGAGTAGCTGTGGGGTAACAAGAGCTAAGGTCTTGCCAGGACTGCTTCACAGTTGAAATGAATGAGCTCCAACCTATGTTTTCCCATCTTTGCATCACTCAGCTCAGGATTCATTGTCTGGGGTGCTGGTGGTGGGAGAGTTCAGTTGGCTTAGCTCAGGTCATGTACCCATCCTGCTGTCTAGAGAAGGCAGAACAACTTATAATCAGCCTCATTGTGTCTGCCTGCTATGCAGGAAGGATTTCCCAAAAGAAGACTGAGAAGGTTCCCAAAATCAGGAGAAAAAGGATGCTAGTTATCCCCGCAAAAAACAAATATCCAATGGAGGGCTAAGATGCATGTTGGAAGAGAAAAGAGAAAGGAGAGTATGTGGAGGATCATATTAATGAACAAAAGTCTTCAAACTCCTACTGCTTATGTCTCTATAGAGACTTTGGATATGGATCCACCTTCTGGGGCCTACAGTTCTGGAGGACCGGTTGTTCAGCTTTTCCTTAGTTCTCACATATATATCTCATTCCAGTCACCTCTTACTCAGCCCAAGTGTGTCTCTTGAGTTCCTATGGCTATAAGTTAAGTAGAACTTTTGCACTCTGTCTTAAAGAGTTGAGTGGTCTTGAGCAGTCAATGTCTGTCTTCTTGGGTCTCAGTTTTTGTAATTAAGCCCCCATCCTATCCCTCAATATCTGTAATGATAGTACTCATCTGTTCGTCTCCTATTTTTTTCTCTTACTGTTCATGCTGACTATAAATGCAGCAAAGGAGTTACCAAATTCCACAGAACAATAATTTTAAGAAATGAAAGCAATACAGCAGTTCTCCCAGCTAATGCTTGGGAGCTGTCTCCTATTTTTTTCTCTTACTGTTCATGCTGACTATAAATGCAGCAAAGGAGTTACCAAATTCCAAAGAACAATAATTTTAAGAAATGAAAGCAATACAGCAGTTCTCCCAGCTAATGCTTGGGAGCTTAGACCTGCATGCACTATGTCTGGCAGATAAATGACATTTTGATTGGACTCTGATGCCCCATGGAGCTCCCTTATCGGAGAAGCCCTAGGAACTCTAACACCCATTAGTCACTGTGGTGGTTAAGTCATAATCTACTTTATGCAAGGCCTGCCTGTGTTTTTCTATTTAAAAAGAAAAATCTTTCAGCATGTTTTCCCTTGCTTATACTAACTGTGGAAATGTGGCAACAGAATTGGGACCTACCTCTGCCTCTCGAGTTTCTCTTCAGAATTCTAGAAGTGATCTGCGAAAACAGCTAATATAAAGGAAAAGGACTTTATTATTCCCCATGCAGAAGGCACATGTACTAGGGGACTAAAACATTAGTCAGCTTGCTTCTGTTTTTAAGTGTGGATCACTGCTGATTTTGAATTGTATTTTGAGTTCTTTGGAAGAATGAGGTAGACATGTAATCTGTCCTGTGTCTATGGCAGGCATTACAGCCTCTAATTCTTGCAAAAGCCAAGCAGGACATGAAAGAATGAAGTAGTTGCTGCTACAGAGAGTGGCAAGTTGTCTGGAGACACATGCTCTGCGTAGAAGAATGTCCAAGACTCAGCTCCAGCCAACTGATGTGCTTTGGGAATGCAGATCTTGTATTATCCCATCTTATGATGTTTCAAGATGACCTAGAATTTGGGATTTTTGTGTTAATTCATCTGATTTTTAAATGTTGGCAATTAGTTTACTTAAAAACAAAACAAAATGCTGCAGGTAAGGTAGTACACATCTATAGTCTGTATGTTACCAATTTTAAAGTCTGCTCAAAAGGAACACTAACATAAGGAATAGAAGAATGAAAAAAAAAATTCAGCCTTCCAAATGTTGAGATATATGATGTTAAAGTCAGAACTCTAATTGTCCAGATACTCAGTGTCCAGATACTCAGTGGACTGATTTTTTTGCTTCGAACTATTGAGATCAGTTATCTGAGAGAGGCATAGTGAAACTGGACTGGACTTCAGAGCCCCAAAGGCCTGGATTTGAGTCCCATCAGATCATAAGTTAGCTGGATGAACAAGGGCAACTTATCTGACTTCTTAATTTTCTTTATTTATAAAATAGAACAATAGTTCAGACATCATAGACATAGGTGAGTATTAAATAAGATAATATATGTGGAAATTCCATGTCATGTGAGCTTCCTTACCCTTGGCATGACCCCATTTCAAAAGCTCGGCCAGCTTGAAGCCCACCCTCCCATCTTCCACCCTCCTACCCACACCAACCAGGGGTTATCAAGCCTCACTTGTTGTTGTATTCCAACAGATCTGTGTCTCCATAGCCTTCTCCCTGTTAGACCAGCATTAGAGCCAGACACAGAACCTTCTACTTAGGAAGTGGCCCAACTTGGCCAGTTTGCCTTTCACAGCACCTCTGGAATTCTGGTGATTAAAATATCTCCATCTGAACCTCCATTGGCTTCCAAAGCTCTTCCCATGGTCTCTCCACACCTCTCCACGCGTCTTTGAACGTGATCTCTGACTACTCCCTCTTGCCCTGAGCCATGCTTGGCTTTTTGCTCACCTCCTTAGTGATCTCGTCAGTTTCATGGTATTGGCTTCCAAAGCTCTTCCCATGGTCTCTCCACACCTCTCCACGCGTCTTTGAACGTGATCTCTGACTACTCCGTCTTGCCCTGAGCCATGCTTGGCTTTTTGCTCACCTCCTTAGTGATCTCGTCAGTTTCATGGTTTTAATGACAGGTCGACATGCCAATGACTCCCCAGTTTTGATCTCCAGCTTGGACGAATCTCCTGAACTCCAGAACTGTATATCCAACTGCTTACTTTAACATTGGCTATCTAATAATGTACATCTGATATGTAATACATTCCAAACTGAACTGAACTCCTCATCTTTCCTGCAAAACTCTTCCAGTGTTTCTTGTAAGACAGCATGCCAAATAGTGTCAAATGCTGCTAATACATCAAGTTATATGATGACTGGGAATCGACCTTTGTATTTAGAAATGTGGAAGGCACTAACTAGTGGGGAAGGGCTTGAAAGCCTGATTGGATTTAAGAGAAAATGGGAGAAGAATCAGAGACAATGGTTGAGACAACTTTTAAAAGAGTTTTGCAATCCAGAGAAGCAATAGCTGGAAGGGGAAGTGGCTCAACCAATTTTTTCTTAAAGATTACTGATATAACAGCATGTTTGTAGGCTGATAGAATTGATCCAATTGATAGGAAGAAATTGAAGAAAGGAGAATTGCTAGAGCTGTGTCTTGAGTAGGTGAGAGGAGGTTGGATCTAATTTACAAATGGATGAATTGGCCTTAGTAGAAGTATAAGCTGTCTATTTATTGCAACAGGAGGGGAGTCAGAATAAAGTTCTCCAGATTAGCTACATGTAGTATAAAGACAGAGTTAGATGAGAAAGAGAGATTGCTCTTCTGATTGCTTCTGTTTTCAGGGAAATGGGAGGCAAGGTCTGTCAGCTAAGGATGGGGGAGGAGGTGCTGAAGGTTTAAAAAGAGAGCAGAATTGTGAAGTAACTAAATAGTTGTCAAGGAGGGTTGGAGAAGAATTGAGTATAGGGGGATACAGAATGCCTTGTAGCATTGAGGGCCCCATGAGTTCTCTGCACAAGAATTTAGTGAGACTGTGATTGTGTTTTTCTCCAAACACATTCAGCTGTGTGGGTATGGGCAGAGAAAGAGTTGTACTTAACTGGGGTCTGTCTCCTTGACTGTGCAGAATATACTTGAGAGAGGGGGAAGGGAATTGAAGTTATATGCAAGGGAGTGATTATAATAATTGAAAACTGAATATAAAAAGAATAAGGAGGGAAGAGAAAACATTTGGGTGCTGGCAAGGGCTGTGATAAAGTGGTAGGGTGAATGGATTTTAAGTGCCGTCAAGGATTGTTGGAGTTAGGGAATTAATGGGAGTGAGGCAGAAATGTGAAAGGAGTTTATTCAGAGAGTGGAATGCATGAAACTTACATCACAGAGGGGCTGCAACTATTGTTACTGAGGAGGTCTAGCACAGGGTTAGTAAATCACTGGACAAGTTCAGCCACTTCCATTTATAAACACATTGTCTGTAGCAGCTTTTGCACTACAATAGCATAGCTGAGTATTTGCAACAGAGATTGTGCAGTTTCAAACTTCTACCTGACCCTTTAGAGAAAAAGTTTGCCGAAATCTGCTCTAGAGTATGACTAAGGCAGTGAATGGCTGAGGTAGGGTGCAAGTCCAGGTTATGGAAGAAGAGACGTTCAACGAACTGACCTACACGTTGGAAGAATTATTTACAAATGTATATTTTAATATTAAAATAGTCAGAATTAAGATAGTAGTAGTGTGGGAGAGAATGGTAGTATGCCTGAAGAAAAAAAATCTCTGAGAAATGAGTGCCCGTTGAAGCTGGGGATCAACAGGTGAGAAAACAAAGATTTAAAGCAGGGGTTTTTAGGGAGAAGATCTAGAATTCACGATGAGATTCAAGGAGACAATCTATCTCTAGGTCTGACAGTTATAAAAACTCAGAGAAAAGAGAGCTACCACTTGAGTGGCTTCAAGAGAAGCAATGTTCTCAGGGCAGAGCTGGACTTTCCTTGGAGCAAGAAAGTGAAAGAAACGTTTAGAGAAATTGAGGATTCTGTTGATGTCGCACCATGGATTCCAGAGGTCACAGGGGAAGGGGAGGAGTGGAGAATGAAGACAAAGTGGGGACTGCACCATGGCTTATGTGCAGGGTACCTTCTATATATAATTTTAAGTCAAAAAAGGTGTAGGGTATCTTTGGTTTACCCCTCCAGATGCATGCTCCATGGGAAAACAGGTATAAATTGGCACTGTCCTAGGCAACTTGAGATATATGGTCACCCTATTTATGAGGATTAAACTGTGAGAGATGAGGGGAGACCTGGAAGTATGGAGCTTTTTAATGACAGGTATAAAGAGGGATAAAAGGTGTAATGAGGTTAATGCTGCTGGACTTGAGTCAGATGGAGGCAGATGCAAGTATGGGTTTTGGGAGGATGAGGGTGGGTGGCCAGCCTTCCCTCTTGAACCCTAATGATGTAAAGCAACGAGACCTGGGGCAGGGCACATTGAGAACAAGGGGTTTTTCCTCTTGACTACAATCGATGATGTAAAGCGCCTGGAGAAGTAGGATCTCAGTGTGGGGTCCCTCAATGGAGGCAGGATGGTCAGAGGAAACTGGGCCTTACCCACTTTTCCTCTTGACTACAATCGATGATGTAAAGCGCCTGGAGAAGTGGGATCTCAGTGTGGGGTCCCTCAATGGAGGCAGGATGGTCAGAGGAAACTGGGCCTTACCCAAGCTGGTGGGTTCCCTCCTGACCACTGCAAGGCCTTTGATGCTTCACAGGAAAATAGTCAGTCTTCCCCTCCCTACACAATAAGATGCAAGAATAACGTGTCCATGTAAGTTTGTACTTTGCACACGTGGGATTGACACTTTGGGTTCAATTTTTAGGTAGGCAGCACTCGTGGAAGTTTCGAGAGCTGATTAATTAAGTGCTGCCTGATTGGGTCCTTTGTCTTCAAATACATTTCAAAGTCTGTTCATAGTAAAAGTTTCTCCTTCCTTCTGAAATGTGATTGCTAAGTGAAATAAATGGAGTTCTTTGAATAACTGGAGGGATAGTAGTTGAGAATTTTCTTTAATGGGTTTATTGTTTGAATGTAAAATATTTGAGCCTGGCGATCCACAGTCAGGGGTTCATAAAATAACAATAGTGTAGACATCGCAATGCAATCTGCTGTCATCCATCACTCTTCACAAGTGTCCTGGTGGTAAGTGAAACCTTGCATTTAAATAAATACATTTGGACCTAATTTTTGCCTTTCACGCTGTGAAAGAACTGTCAAATTTGAAGTGTAATGACTGTATGATTTCTTGTTAATGGCACCAAAAAAATCCTGAAAAACAGATTTGAATGTCATCTAAGTAAATTCTCTGTGGGATGCAGACCCATTTAGAGATTACTTTCCCTTTTGGCTCTTATACACAAAGCAGGAGCATGTTGCAAGGAAGCAAGTACAAAGTGGTATCTCAGGGACTAACAGGCAGAGCAAAACCCTGTGGAGCCCAGGAAATGAAAACCACTGACATTATTTTAGTTAAGCTTCCCTGTTTCCATGAAAGAACTGACCTGCAACCATTGTCTGACATGTACGTCCTTTGACATAAACACATTCTCCCTCTTACACTTGGACTTGTCTGGTGAGAACCCAAATATTCTGAAATTTTTCAGTGTATGGTTTTTCTATATTCCATTCCATTTTCAATATGAAATATTAATGCATTCCAGGAACTGTACTGTTTTAACATCCATACCTGATCCTCAGTTTTTTTATCACCTCTCTCTTGATTTTCAATTTGGGTAAGTCAATTGATTATGGAATTGAAGAGAATGTGCTTGAATGGAGAGGCGAAGGATCTGAGTTCTAGTTGCAGCTCTGTCACCAGTCAGGGGTATTAACTTGAACTCTTTAGACTTTTGGACTTGTTAAAGTGAAACTCCCTTTTAAAATGAAGGAGTTAGTCATTTTCAAACTATGCTCCCTTGAATTCCAGGGTTCTGCAGAGATGCCTCATGGACCACTGTGGGGTTTGCCAGCCAAGGTAGCAGGTCTTTTCCCATACCCATCACATAAATTTTTGTTTGAAAAAAAAAAGAAAAGAAAGAAAGAAAGAGCACTAAAGTTTGAAAATCGGTGTCTTAATTAATCTATAAGAATTTCTTCTAGATCCATCATCTTCATATCTGTGGCTCTTTGTTTCTTCATAAAAACTATTTCAGCAAAACCATAATTAAGAAAGAAAGAAAGAGCACTAAAGTTTGAAAATCGGTGTCTTAATTAATCTATAAGAATTTCTTCTAGATCGATCATCTTCATATCTGTGGCTCTTTGTTTCTTCATAAAAACTATTTCAGCAAAACCATAATTGGTATTCAGATACATACTAGAGCAAAATGTAGATAGCAGTGTTTGGTGCATTTTTCAGGAGGAGGTGAGATACTCACAATAACTCGTTCCTTCTGCAGTGTAACTTTCATGAGAGCAAGGACTGTGTTGGTCTGAATAATACCGAATCACTAGCATCTAGAACATAACGTAATACAGAGCAGATGCTCAATAAATTCTGGATGGAAGAGTGAATAGGTGGATGAATGAACAGATGAGCCCCATCCTGATACTTTTGGTTTGGACTCAGATTCAACTCAGAAGCCCTTCCCGTTGAAACTTTTTAACAGCCTTTTTTCTCTTCTGCTATCTTCTCAAGTTATAACTTCTCAAATTTATGTCAGGGATACTTTTGAGCAGTTATCTTGGGAGTAATTTGCCCCTGCTGTGCCAGGTGAATATCAGAAGACTTTGGAAACAATGCAAGCTACAACTTAGAGAATATTTTTCTTTTATAGCAGATATGAAAAATTGAAGGGATTAGATAGTAGTGATATGAACAGCATCCTCTTACTTTTCCTATGCCTCTATATTTGCTTATTAATTCATTAACTTGTTCATCTACTTATTCATTCATTTATTCATCTAACAGTCTTGTTTCTGATCTGTGCTGGACTCTATGCTAGGGAATGGGGAGTTTGCAGTCTTTTAAATGAGGCACGCCTTTGAAAAGATAGTTACACCAACACAGTACAAATAATTGTCATGAGAGAGAGAGTATAAGAATGTTTTGGGAGCTACAGCAGTGAGTAATTTCCCCTGGCTGGGAATATCTCTCAGGTGCTTTTAGAAGCAGTTAACCAATGATGCTTCAACAATTCAGACCTTTTTGGTATGCAGTTCCAGGACTGGTGTAGTATCCACAATGGTATCATAAACACGTGTTCTTCCTGTAATTCCTTTCTGCCAGTCTCACCATTTCGGCAGTCTCCCCTCAGGATTGTAGCATGCTTGCTGGAGCTCAGGAATTACAGGCTCCTAAGGTTGCTTTTGAAGACAGTTGGCCAGGGTGGTGAAAGAAGGAAGTTCTCTTAACACACTTCTTTTACTTGGGAGGAAAATGACTCCTAGACGTCGCTAAGCATCTACCTCCCATGTCTCATTGGCTAGAAGTAGATCACAAGGCTATAGAGATCAAGCTATACAGGAAACTGGGAAATCTAGTGTCTAATTTTTAGCCTCTTAAATATGAGGAAGAGAGAGGTTGGATATGACTACTGAGGAGACAACTGCTAGGGTCTACCAAATTAAGAGAGTCAGAAAAGATCTTACCAGAAAAGGTGATATTTGATCTGTGTCCTGAAGAGCTTGCTAGAGCTTGCCTGGAAGAGAATGGGGGAAGCATTTTAGGCAGAGAGACACGGAGAGACATGTAAGGATAGGGGATTATGGAAAAGCTCCACACATTTGAGGACCAGAAGATAGTGTGGGTATGGCATAAGTTATTGTATGGACTGTGGCATTAAATGACATTGAAGACACAGAGGTAAATTTATAGGCCATGCTAATGATTTTGTAGGCCATTCTGATCACAGTTTCAGAGTGAAACCTGCTCCTGTTGATAACCCCAAAAAAACTGTTAGTGGAAATTATGAGAAATAAAAAAACCATCACAGCATTCCTCCTAGAAATTAATTTCGATGAAAAATAAATGACAGAATTCATTGAAACAGGAAAGCATGTAAATAATATCTGTGTAACACATGATTTTATTTTAACCAATCAATGTATTTTAACACTAATCCTAGTGCTCTGAGAAAGTTAACTAACATGAAAGAGCATTGTTTCAAAAATTCTCTATTTTTAGAAATGCTATTAGCAGAAGCAATGATTTTATTTTAACCAATCAATGTATTTTAACACTAATCCTAGTGCTCTGAGAAAGTTAGCTAACATGAAAGAGCATTGTTTCAAAAATTCTCTATTTTTAGAAATGCTATTAGCAGAAGCATCAGCTCTAACCTTTTCCTTGTTCTCTCTATGTCATGCACATTAATTAACACTTCCACCCTAAAAGAATGTGTTTCTTCCCATGTGCTGGGAATGATATTTTAGAAGCATGCTTTAGATTAGAAAACTAAAGAAAAATAAATCAGGATAATTTAAAAATGCTCTTTGCTGCATGTAATTTTCTGTTTAGGATTTTTTTCCCTTCAGATCACAATTAGTTAGAATTTATGATATACTTTATGAAGGACAATGAGGTTGAAACTTACCTTAGAAGGATCTTTGAAAAATGATTTGATAACTAAATAGTATATGGAAGACAGTAGGAGAACTATCATGAATACTAAAGAAAATAAAGTTTTAAACACTTTGGAAATTCCCATTTGCAGATAGTTCGCAGGGAATTTAGAAAGAATTATTAACTAATTATTAAATCAGGATTATTCAAAAAGCCCTAAAAAGGAAAACATAGCATGGTTAAACTTTATACTTGATATGATAAAACTATGCTTTTTAATAAAATTTAAGATTAACCTTTTACCAATTTAGTTAGACTTTTCCTAACTCCTCAAAAAATGATATATGCTTCTTTGACTACCCACACATAATTTACTAAAAGCAAATTTGCGCTGTTCATTTGTGGTCTTTCGTGGTATTAGAGATTTTCATTTGGTGTTTATATTCCAGAATAATCAAACGACTACAAATCTTCTCCAATGTTTGAAAGCCAGTAATTAAACTTTTCTAGATGGTTCTGGCAATTTGGACCTTGTAGACATCTCCCCCCCCCCCCCCCCCCCCCCCTTTTTTTTTTTTTTTTTTTTTTTT
>NW_007727233.1:181672-186672 GCF_000696425.1 Galeopterus variegatus
CCGGGGACCAGCAACGGGATTGCAACCCTCGGCGTTGCTCCCGCGCCTCGCTCAGCCAGTGAGCGGGAACCGGTCCGTTATGTGGGATCCGAACCCTCGGGCGGGAGCGCCGCCGCGCTTCCCAAGCGGCGCACTTATCCAGTGCGCCACCGGGCCGGCCCCGACATCTCCCTTTTTATATAAACTTAATAAAGGCATCATAATATAGAGTACAGAAAAAGCTTTAAAACAATACAGATAAAAACAACAGCAGCAACAAGATAGCCATGGCTCCCCGCAATCCCACACACAATTTTTATCTTTTTGCATATAGGTTTTTAATATGTTGGGAACTGTCCTAGTAAGAATTCTAATTCAAAATGTAGAAAGAAGATTTTTAACAGGGTATTTTTCTAGGAGTATACAATCTTTTGAAAATGTGAATAATAGATTATGTTTTCACTATTCAATAAAAGGCTTAAGAAGGTATTTCTTCCAACTTTATTGAGGTATAATTGGTAATCAAAATACTGAACATAATTAATGTAGACAGTTTGGTGAGTTTGGACATTAATGTCTACACTTCTGTTAGCATCATCACAGTCAAGGTAATAAACATAGTCAGCATTAAGGAAGTATTTAAAACTGTACTTTATCATCAAATGCTGGAGTTTCAGGATATATCCCATGCTTCAGAAGTTGGTATAAAATGGGGAAACACCCAAATTGAGATAGTTCAAAATAGCCATCTGGATATGCCAATCAAAAAGTGGCAATATAAGTTGAAGTACTGGGGTTTCTGAGACCTCTGAAATAGAGATTCTGAAAATGAATCAGAAACTCTAAAGGCCCTAAAGAGACTAGGGTCTGGGACCTCCAGAAGGAGCTCCAACCTGGGGAAATGGAGCTTGAAGAAGTGGCCAATCTGGATCAAGAACCTAGCATTTCAGATTTTTTGAGAAAGGTAACTAAGTCCACTGCTTTTTGTAAAGTCACCTGGTAAAAGAATAAATTCACATTTAGTTTTTAAAACTGGCTGGATCTCACATCTGAAAGCTTCAAGAGTCTCTTATTTGGCATCTAGCCAGGAAGATGAGCCTTTTAGATCACTTAAAAGGAAACCTCTGCATTTGTATTGCACTTTTATTCTCAAATGGTTTTCATGTCTCCTTTAACATTTAACTTTCTTACTTATTAACCTTGTTACCTACCTGTAAGATGATGGTCTATCCCCACTTTACAGACCAAGAACAGAAGTGAGAGAAGGTAATGGCTTAGTGGGACTTTACCCCAAACTTCTCATTCTTAACTATTCGTAGATTTCCTAGAATCTATTGTACCTCTCAATTTGTTCACGGTATGGTATAAAAAAGATACAATCCAATACTAAAGATTTAACCAACTTGAAATTGTGGGCTCTCACAGTCTTATATCTTCTCAGTCAAGGTCTAAGTTTTAATTTGAGACTTTATGTGTTGAAGCTATTTCCAACATTTACTGTGGGCCTTTTAAGCAAGTTACTTTCCCATTCCCTTGCTCAGTTTTCTCAATTTTTGCATTTATAAAAATAGAATAGTAGTGGTAACTAAGTTTTAGGGGTGTGAAGATTAAACTGAAGAAGTGGCCGATCTGGATCAAGAACCTAGCATTTCAGATTTTTTGAGAAAGGTAACTAAGCCCACTGCTCTTTTTGTAAAGTCACCTGGTAAAAGAATAAATTCACATTTAGTTTTTAAAACTGGCTGGATCTCACATCTGAAAGCTTCAAGAGTCTCTTATTTGGCATCTAGCCAGGAAGATGAGCCTTTTAGATCACTTAAAAGGAAACCTCTGCATTTGTATTGCACTTTTATTCTCAAATGGTTTTCATGTCTCCTTTAACATTTAACTTTCTTACTTATTAACCTTGTTACCTACCTGTAAGATGATGGTCTATCCCCACTTTACAGACCAAGAACAGAAGTGAGAGAAGGTAATGGCTTAGTGGGACTTTACCCCAAACTTCTCATTCTTAACTATTCGTAGATTTCCTAGAATCTATTGTACCTCTCAATTTGTTCACGGTATGGTATAAAAAAGATACAATCCAATACTAAAGATTTAACCAACTTGAAATTGTGGGCTCTCACAGTCTTATATCTTCTCAGTCAAGGTCCAAGTTTTAATTTGAGACTTTATGTGTTGAAGCTATTTCCAACATTTACTGTGGGCCTTTTAAGCAAGTTACTTTCCCATTCCCTTGCTCAGTTTTCTCAATTTTTGCATTTATAAAAATAGAATAGTAGTGGTAACTAAGTTTTAGGGGTGTGAAGATTAAATAAATAATGTGTTTAATAAGGTTGGCACATTTTTTATTAATCTGACTGATTCATTGGTCACCTTGATTGGTCACCTACTGTGTAACAAGCTGGGCACATGGTGAGAGCTTATATAACTGTTAGTTGGTGTTGTTAATAATGTTCCCTCTTATGATTGGATAAGGAAACTGTCATATATATACACCATGAATACTATTCAGCCATGAAAAAGAATGAAATTCTCCCATTTGCAACAACATGGATGAGCTTGGAGAAACTGATGTTAAGTGAAATAAGCAAAGCACAGAGGGATAAATACTGCATGTGCCACTCATGTGTGGGAGCTCAGAGAGAAAGAAAGACCACAGTGGTGCATTGGACTTGCAGAGGAAGAGAACATTCATTGGGTTACAAAGTGGAGTGGGTGGGAAAGGGGGAGGGGGAATGATGGAGTTTGGATGTGTTGTCTCCTCCAAAACTCATGTGGAAATTTGATCCCCAATGTGGCAGTGTTGGAAACTGATTGAGTCATTGGGTGTGATCCCTCATGAATGGATTAGTGCTCTCCTTAGGTGAGGGAATTAATGAGTGAGATCTCGCTCTATTAGTTCCCATGAGAGCTGGTTGCTTAATAGACCCTGGCACCTCCTCTCTTTCTCTCTTGCTTCCTCTCGCCATGTGATCTGCTTGTACCCGCCAGCTGCCTGCCACTTTCCACCATGAGTAGAAGCAGCCTGAGGCCATGCCAGCCGCAGCTGTCCCAGAATCGTAAGCAAATAAACCTTCACATCATGGGCCTGAGGGGTGACGATCAGCTTTGTATCTTATGAATATTCATAACCAATAATAAATAAATAAATAATAATGTTCCCTCTTTAAACTCAAAAGTTATTTATCCATACTTTGAACAATGGTATTTTCAGGCTGGAACATGGTCATCATCTACTCCAATACTCTTATTTTATAGCTGGGGAAGCACAGAGAGAGGAGAATTGGTTTCTCAGGGTCATATAGCAAATGACTGGCAGGTGAATGCTAGCATTAAAATATGATTTTTATAGACATGCAAGCCAGGTCAGGAACCTGAGCTTGACCCTTTTGTTCTGTGACCTGGGCTACTGACTTCCTTGACCTCAGTACCCTTA
Source organism: Galeopterus variegatus (assembly GCF_000696425.1). Lineage (NCBI taxonomy): Eukaryota > Metazoa > Chordata > Mammalia > Dermoptera > Cynocephalidae > Galeopterus > Galeopterus variegatus. Next base: position 185,094 of record NW_007727233.1, read on the forward strand.
TCTGCAATTTGGAGATGATAATTTTACCCCATGTGATGATTATTAAATTTGGTAATTTAGCATGGTTCTTGGTATACAGTAGATGTTCAATAAACATTAACTATTATCTGCTGTTTCTTTGTTTTCTTAAAATTAAGGATATTACAATTTTTCATTCATAAGCAATTGTATCAGTCGAATTCTGCAGATATGTGCCCAAGCCTATTTTGTTCTCCATACCGAATGTATAATAAATTTCCACTTAATGTTGGCCTGTTTGCTAGCACTTTATAGATAGAAGTTTGGATCCCACGTGCAGACCAGTTCCCGCTCACTGGCTGAGCGAGGCGCGGGGGCAGCGCCGAGGGTTGCAATCCCGTTGCCGGTCCCCGGTCCGGTACGGGGGCAACACTGAGGGTTGCGATCCGTTGCCGGACACGGAAAAAGCCAAAAAAAAAAAAAAAATAGATAGAAGTTGAATACAGTCACTTTTATTTCTCCTGAGCCCTGTGTCTGCACTTCACATATTTTCATCAAGTCTTTGGACTTGATTATGTATGTAGTTGAAGTAGCTAAGCATTGCTGGAATGTGAAAACAAAGATCAGAATTTTTCTCACAATCTGATTTTGTTTATTGTGTGAGTTCATGTGTTTTATGCTGAAAGAAATAGGGACAGCATTTCTGTAAGGATGGAAAGCCAGCTAGCAAGCTGCTGTGTTTCTCTGTGATTCCCACGGGCTGTGCTGGGTTCTGTCAGTTTCTCTCACTTTCTCTCTCTCTCCTTTAATTTCTTGTTTCTTCAGTTTCTTCTTTTTTTTTTTTTTCCTTTTTGTCTTTTTTACTGACCGGTAACGGGATCGCAACCCTCGGTGTTGCACCTGCACCGCGCTCAGCCAGTTAGCGGGAACCGGTCTCCACATGGGATCCAAACCCTCGGCGGGAGTGCCGCCTCGCTCTCAAGCGGCGCACTCTCCAGTGCGCCACCGGGCCGGCCCTAGTTTCTTCTTTTTTTAATGACTGACTGATTCCTTCTATATATTGTACAAACTTCAAAGGGGGAATCTTTTTTGGACAAGCTAATTACCATTGCTCTCACGGGGCAGAGTTTGTTGTTATTGTTGTTGTTTGTTTGGTTTTCAACAATATCTCCTCATAGATATCTAAACAACCTGTCCATTGTTTGACTTTGAGTGACATAAACTACATTGGTTTCATCAGGGTCCAATCATTTTTTAAGGAGAAACTTAAGTCCTTCTTTACTAAGCAGGAGTCTGGGCGAAGCAGCTTCCCACCCAGGAGACAATGAGTATTGTAGAGACTCTGGATAAAGCTATAAACAAAACTTTTTGATTAGCCAATGAACTATAAACTCATTTCTGATTATCAATAATGGCAATATAAATTTAATTTAATAAATAGTTCTTTTTTTTTTTTTTGTCTTTTGTGTTTTTTCCGTGTCTGGCAACGGATCGCAACCCTCGGTGTTGCTCCCGCGCCTCGCTCGGCCAGTGAGCGGGAACCGGTCTGTATGTGGGATCCGAATCCTCGGACGGGAGCGCCGCCGCGCTTCCCAAGCGGCGCACTATCCAGTGCGCCACC
>NW_007727233.1:187566-191504 GCF_000696425.1 Galeopterus variegatus
AGCCAATGAAATATAAACCCATTTCTAATTATCAATAATGGCAATATAAATTTAATTTAATAAATAGTTCTTTTTTTTTTTTTTTTTGTCTTTTGTGTTTTTTCCGTGTCTGGCAACGGATCGCAACCCTCGGTGTTGCTCCCGCGCCTCGCTCGGCCAGTGAGCGGGAACCGGTCTGTATGTGGGATCCGAATCCTCGGGTGGGAGCGCCTCCGCGCTTCCCAAGCGGCGCACTATCCATTGCGCCACCAGGCCGGCCAATAAGTAGTTCTTAAAATACCTTGTATAAGGTTCTCAAAGAAGTTGTAGAGAAATGTAAATCCTGTGCACAACGTACTTTTCTCTAATTTAATTCAGCTTTGGGTAAATATCTAGTTTCTCCCTGGATTAAATAGAAAACAACTTTCAACTCATTGTGCATTTTCTTTTAGAACCAAAGGCATTTGGGAGCACAAAGACCTCAGTAGAGCTTTGAAGGTTGGGCTTGGTATCGAAAGGCCTTTTGCAATTGACTTTGTGCCAGCCTGGACACACCAGCTATTGGAGAGATGTCCTGAGTATTCCCAGTGACTTTCTCACTTGCCTTCATGTGCGTGCTGATGTGTGACTGTGCACATGTGTGAGGAGGTGTGAAAATGTGTATTTTTATATGCCTTTGGGAAGAGTGTCTTTCTCTGTTTCCCATGACTTTGACTTAAATCACAAGAAGAGAGGGTTTCCAGAAACTTACGTGATATATTTCTGCAGCTGTTGGACATCTTTTTCCAAAAAGGAGCAGGTTTCCCTGGCAACCATATTGTAAGTCAGTCCCTCATGGCCTTGCCCAATCTTGATAGAATAAACTCCCCACTATGATGTGTAATAGGCTTCTTTGCAGAATCTCAACCTCCTTTTTTTCAATTGTTGTAAAATACACATAACATAAAATTAGCCATTATAACCATATAAAAGTGTATAATTCAGTTACATTTGGTACATTCACAGTGTTGGATATCCATCACCACAATAACCTTCTATCCTTCCTTTTAATGAGCTGTTATACCATTTTTAATCATGTATTGCAAAGAGTATCCACTCAAAATTAGAAAACTGCCATTTAATAATTGGACAACCTTCTTCCTTCCTTCCTTCTTTCCTTCTTTCCTTCCTACTTTACTTCTTTCCTTCCTTCTTTTTTTCCATCCTTCCTTTCTTTCTTTAAAAACAAAAAATCTTCCTTCCTTCCTTCTTTCCTTCCTTCCTTCCATCTTTCCTTCCTTCCTTCCTTTATTTCTTTAAAAAAATAATAATAATAATTGGACAAACTTGAGCATGGAAACTTCTTTCTCCAAGTCTCAGTTTCTTCATCTATAAACTGAATGGGATTTAGCCATTCAGCAGGCAGCCTACCATGTGCTGGGCACTATGTCATATACTGGAGATACAGTGAACAGAGCAGCATGTTTGCTGTCTTTCTTGAAGGGTTGTAGCAAGCATTGAATGCCATAATGAAAGAATTTCTTAATAATATAGCATTGTGGTGACAAAGTATACTGATCATTATTTTTATTATTTCCTCTGTAAGTTTCAAGGTAAAAACAACAACAAAAAACTTTGCCTCAAGGGTATAGAGATGAAACTCTTCATCCTGGCCACCTAGAATCCTTGTTTAAGAAAGGATAGAATAATCAGATATTCTTTACTCCCACTAGGATGGCTATAATGAAAAAGACAGATAATAGCAAGTGTTGATGAAGATGTGGAGATATTAGAGCACTATGTACTGCTGGTGAGAATGTGAAATGGTGCAGCAACTTTGGAAAACAATTTGGCAGTTCCTCAATGTGTTAAACATAGAGTAGCCATAAGACCCAGCAATTTCATTCCTAGGTATATACTCAAGAGAACTTAAAACATGTGGTCAAACAAAAACTTGCACATAAGTTTTCATAACAGCATTATTTATAATACCAAATATTGGAAACAATCCCAATTTGGTCTGTTGATTAATGGATAAACAAAATGTGGTATATCTATACAATGAAATATTATTCATTTATTTAAAAAATGAAGTGCTGATACATGCTACAACAAGGGTCAACTTTGAAAACATTGTGCTGAATTAAAGAAACCAGACACATAATCAATACATTGTCCTATTTCATTTATAAAAAATATCCAGAATAGGCAAATTTTTTAGAAAGGGAAAGGAGATTTCCCCTCTGAGGGGAGGGGAAATGGGGAGTGACTGCTAAGGGATACAGGGATTTGGGGAGCTGATGAAAATGTTCTGCAATTAGTGGTGATGGTTGCACAACATTGTGAATTACTGAGAACCACTGAATTGTACTTACCGATTTTATGGTATGTAAAAATTTTCAACAAAGGAAAAGGAAGGATAGAGTTTCATCCTAGTGACTTGGCCCTTTTCCCTCTTCCCAGGAACTTTGAAACTTGGGTGATTACCCTTAGAGAAATAAGTTTTGAAATTAACACCATCAGTCATGGCTCAATCAGAGAAGCAGAAACCATACATGGACTATATAGGGTTGCATGGAGATTTGTATGGGGACTGCTTATATATATATATAGGACTGCTCCTATATATATATATATATATATATATATATAGGAGGCTGTTGCCAGATGTCTTATTCTGGAGTCTGGGGACAGTTGAGCAGGTGTTGGGAGGGAAAGATGGATGTGACAGAAGGGAAGCAAAGATAAACTAGAGCCTGTGAGGATGGGCCAGAATCCACAAGGATAGATGTGCCCATGTAGGTCTCTCACTTCTTCCAAGGCTCCAACTGCAATTTTAGAGATGGTCTGCAGAAGAAGCTGGTACCCTTCACCCAGAGATTTAAACACACATGAGCTTCAACAGTGCCTTGTGCATGGCACCTACTTTCCAAGCATATACAGAAGATGGCAACTGTTTCACTTTTGCCTCCCAACTCTCAGACAAGACTTCTCATGCAGCCTGTGCTGCAGGCATGAGAATTCTGGAAAGCATAGTTCCAGTTTACCTAACTTGGTACGTTACAGATATGCCACAAACAATAATAGATTAAAGAAAACAGCTGCAAAAATTGCATTAGGGAGAGAACCAGATTCCTAGTCAGAGTAAAATATTTTATCCAGTACAGGGAATAGACTTGGTAATTATTAGCTAGTATTAGCATTTTGGAGATGTGTATTGAGTGAACCTGTCAATCATAAGAGACATTGGACAACTAAGGAAGTTTCAAAGGAGAGTCTTAGAGGGAACCTTGTTGGGGCCCAACCTCACTGCTTACCTGACAGGTGATGTGCACGTAAGTCTGGCACTGTGAAGCATGCAGCTAACTCCCCACGTACCAGTGGAGTCCACCCTTCTCATTATTTTACTCTCATTGTCTCCAAAAGCCCATGCAGACGTTTGACTCATTCACTGCTATGTCTGGCACATAGTGGGTACTCACAGATAGTTATTGAATTAGGGACTGGTAAGCACTGTATAAAGGTTATTTCACTTAATAGCAACAACTTTGTGGAGTCAGTTCTGATTGCCCTTTTACAGGTGGTGACATTGAGGGTCTAAGAGTTTGCCCGAATTGAACAAAGTCAGAGGGCAAGTGACACTGAAATTTTGTACCTATTTCTACATAATTCTTTTTTTTTTAATTTAATTTTATTTTGTCATATACAATATGGTTGATTATTGTGGCTCATCACTGAAATCTCCCTCCCTTCTCCCTCTCCCCCCTCCCTCCCAACAACCTCATATCTGTTCACTTATCATATCAACTTCAAGGAATTGTAATTATTGTGTCTTCTTCCCTCCCCCCCACCCAGTTTATTTGTGTATTTATTTATTTATTTTTAGCTCCCACAAATAAGTGAGAACATCCATTGTGCGGATATACCACATTTTCCGTATCCACTCATCTGATGATGGACATTTGGGCTGGTTCCAGCTC
>NW_007727233.1:192026-193471 GCF_000696425.1 Galeopterus variegatus
GGTCATATGTTAGATCTATCTGCAATTGTTTGAGGAACCTCCATACCATTTTCCATAGAGGATGCACAATTTTGCAGTCCCACCAACAATGTATGAGAGTTCCTTTTTTCTAAAGAACACTCTGATTGGGATATAAGTTTCAAATTCCTCTTCCACATTGCAGTTACTCTCCTCACTGGCTTATACCTCAGTCTCTTGTTAACTTTGATTCTGTAATTCAGCACTGACAAGTGCAGGTAGAACTAGGAACTAGGCGGCATCATTTCTGAGCTTTTTTGGGCTGAGGGCCAGACCCTAGACTATCACAGATTCACTACATTGACCATCTTGCAGATGTCTGTCTGCTTTGTCAGGTAGCAACCTCTGCCTATGAACTTCGAAGGGCACAGTACACCTTGCATCATAGTAGGTGCTCAGTAAATATTTGTGACATGAAGGAAGGGATGGATGGATAACTTATTTTCTAAATGTATTATAATAGAGCACACACCCTCCTGATGATAGGTCATTCATGGCTTCTTCATTCATGAAGGACACAGGAAGCATGATTTCATTTTTTAAATCATTGATTATCTCAAGGCTAATCATCTGGTGAATGTTAGGTTCAGAGAGGGCAGGGAATAATAAGTCTACTATTGTCTATAATTCTCCTACAGGTGCTCCAAACAGGTCCTTCCTTCTTTCTTACCTAAAAGGAAATCTAGTTTCAGCTTGTGAATCATTAAGTGCCAGTAATACCCATGGCATTTTATTCCAATAAACCTTAAAAACAGTTGGTTTGCTCAGTAAAACATTCAGAAGACAGAAAGTGTGCATTTTCCAAGGGGATCTTCTTTAATACTTTGTGATAAGTGGGGTTTCTGGTGGAACAGTGCTGTAAATATCTCTATAAATAACCATCATATTCTCCTTTATCCACTAGTTATTCCATAATGCCTTTTTTCAGGGAACATTCTCATGTCATTGAGGGAAAGCCTTATCTGGCAGTTAAACATCTGTCTCCAGGTCACTAGATTGTCACTTCTAGGACTAAAAGCATTTGAAAAATAAGATTATTAGAACCAAAGCAGAAAGTATAGAGTATTTTAGACTGGGATGAATAAATAATAGGAATTGCTTCCAAGGACATAGAAAAGTGTCTCTTTTTAGAGAGATCACAAACTCTTCGCTTCCGAGAATCACTGTGCAATTCTTTCAGGTTTCTCTTAAGACTTTTAGTAAGAGGCATCTGAACTATGTCTTACATCTTTTGTAGTAGAACTGAACTAATAATATTGAAATTCCTACCAGTGTTGGGCACATAGAATTCACTAAACAGGTTAACAGATGGAGGCCGATTTTTTCCATATTTTAACAATTCTAGAATTTTTTTTGAGGGAATTTAAGACAGGATCTCATAACTTACAGATTACTTCTGGAAGATGAATATTGTTGGGATTAAATTA
>NW_007727233.1:194008-196207 GCF_000696425.1 Galeopterus variegatus
AGACAGGATCTCATAACTTACAGATTACTTCTGGAAGATGAATATTGTTGGGATTAAATTACAGTATAATGTTTAATAGTCTGGTAACAAAAGACAAGCGATAGCCCTATTTATCTCAAGCTGACCATGTCATGTAGGCTCATTTTTTTTTTCCCTATTTATCTCAAGCTGACCATGTCATTTTTTTTTTAAATGGGAAATATTCAACTATTCCTTAAAACAGGAAGTTTTAATTATATGAATTATAGTTAAAGTTTATATATTATGAATTAATGGTTTTCAAGTTTTGTTCTCTAGAAGGTACAGAGGTTCATAGTTGGGTGAGGAGGGGAGATGTCTGTAGGTAGTGGCTGCATCTGCCATCACTACCTGCCCAGCTCCCTCCCCAATATCCTCAGCTAACATATTGTCCCCTTTCACCATTTCACAGGTTGGAGTTCTGCCTAACATGTCATTAAAAAAAGTTCCACTACTTAATAAAAAAGTTTATAAATAAGTTATGGGGAGGAAAATGCAAAGGACTTAAATCTTTTTTTTCTTTTTACATTTAATTGTATGAATTTGTAAGGTACACTGTGTTGTTTTAACACATGCACATACTATTCAATGATGCACTTAGGGTAGATAGCATATCCACCCCCTGAACATTTATCTTTTCTTTGTGATGGTTATTGTCAAGATCCCCTTTTCTAGCTATTTAGAAATACACAATACAGCGGTTTCTAGTGACAGATTTTAGTAAAAGAAGCAGTGTAAAAAATATAGCAGTGTGAAGTTAGGTGACAAATGGAATTAGTGCAGAAAGCCAGTCCTAGGCCCTGGTCCCAAGAAGGTCATTAGATACCTCAGCACAGGGACTTTTAAAAAGCCAAGGTAGTAGCTTGGTTGCTGAACATCATGTCAATCTTGATAGCAAAAAATATCCACAGAGGACCATGACAAGGCACAATACTAGGATGACAAGTTTGAGTGAGTCAGTACAACAGAACTGCCTAAAAGACTGAGTTCACTCTTGCCTCCTATATTAGTCCTTTTCTGTTACTTATAATAAAATACCTGGAACTTGGTAATTTGTGAAGGAACAAAATTTATTGCTTATAGATTCGGAGGCTGGGAAGACCAATGTCCAGGGAACACATCTGGTGAAGGCCTTGTTGGTGGTGACAGTGACTCAGGGGTCTCACATGGCAGAACGGTGGAGCAGAGAGAGAGAGAACTTCTCATGTGCTCTCCTTTTAAAGCCCTCAGAACCACCAACCAGCCCATGACCACCATTAAACAATTCACTATAGCAGGGTCCTCACAATCTGATCACCTCTTCAAGGCCCCACCTTTCAATTACCTTAATAGGATTTCCCACCCCCAGTACTTATGGTGGAGATTAAACCTCAACAATTACGGTGAGGAGTCATTCAATCCACTGAACCTCTTTATAGAATTTTTCCACCTTGAGGGAAAAAAAAGGAATAAATGGTAAATAATTTGTCATTTGGTAGTAGAAGAAGAAGAGAAAATGAATCATGTACACAAAAACTTCCCAATGTTAGGAGAGTGCACTGTCGAAATGGAAGATACCTTCAACCCTGTCATTCGTTTGTGTTCTGTTTCTTCAATTGCTGTATGACCTGCTCCATAAATATCTGGGCTTTCTTGCTCAGAAAGGGGAGATGTGCATCATCTGCATGAAAACTGTGAGAGGATGATTTCAGGGCCTAATGTGGTATTTAGCTGTTTGTCCCATCACAGAGCAGACTTCAGAGGCACTCATTTCAAAGGTGGGTAGGGTGAATGTTGGCTGAATATCAATGCATTATATGTAATTTCCTGCATGATCACAAACATGATGTTGCTATTTTTAGAAGGGCCATGGCCCATATCAATCTATAAAACTCAGGAGTACCAGGGCCTCAGAATATCCAGGTTCTTGAATTTTGACCACCATCTTCAAATATTACTTATTGCATGTAAATTTCCAAATCCTTTCCAACAGTTTTATTTCTACATTTAATTATTTTTTAAAATTTATATAAGATCAATCTTACTTGTATGAGTATATCACATATATTCCCCCAGAGGAATTCTTTACCAGGACCTGCATAAAAATTACTGAATCATAAGCAAAAATAAATGCAATGAAATCTAATCATCCTCTTGATTTCCATAGCCTCTGGGTATGAATAAGTTCACAATGGTATTTAA
>NW_007727233.1:197224-198401 GCF_000696425.1 Galeopterus variegatus
TTGATATCCTCTGCCTTTGAGTCCATTTGGTTGTGCCTCTCACCCCCACTGCTGCCAGCGCCCACTGTGAGAACACCCATTGTCACAAAAGTGCTATCTCCTGTAACTCTGAAAGTGTCTTATTGTCAAGGGGTAATATCACAGCTGTGTGGCATGAAAAAATAGAGAGAATGGCCCTGTACTCCATTCAGTGGCATGTTCTGCCACCTGGGATACACTTGTTCTGCTGTGCCCTGCATCTCACAGGGTCCCTGGTGAAAGCAGCTTTTTCTGCTACCACCTGCAGCCTTCTTCTACAGGGGTGACCCCAATCTATGGGGATTGAAAAGCCTTCACCACATACCCACTCTATCTTTGGCCCAAGGATTTTGTGCATAAAACCTTCCTCTTTCCAAGTGCCTTCCTCTCGACGGAGTAGATGGAAAGTATGATCAGTAACTTCACTCACTCATTCTCAGTTTTGGCAGAACTGATACCTCCTTGTTTCTGGCATTTCACAATTAATGCGTGTTTTTGCCATTTTAAAGAGATGAAACCCCAGGTGTGCCCAAGTGTGTCATCTCTACAGCATGAGTTGCAAAGGAATTAAAAGGGATTTGGGCAACCTGAAGATGGGGAGGTGCATTACCAAGCACTGCTGGTGTTAATTCAGTGCTTCATTTACTTCTGTGCACCTTCAAACTTTTCTTGTGCTGGCAGTAACACTGAGAAATTATACACCAACGTGGAAGCTGCTTTCCACATTTTTCTTTTAATGATTTGTGCTTCTTATTGGGGCATGAACACCTTGGGTTCTGTCCAAATTGCGTTCAGGATGAGTTTCTTCAAACAGTGCCAGGCTGCAGCAGCACAGCCTGCTCGGTGCACAGTAACCACACAGTAAGTCATTGTGTTCCAATTCACATGGTTTTTGTGGCTGTATTTTAAGCACAACTTGGAAGCCAGATTGTTGTGTTGAATGTATTTTCCCTTCATTACATGGCCTTCGTTTTGTTCACAGCAGTTTTCTTTGGAAGCCAGTATGATAGCCAATTCATCTTAATCTTGGCTGGGCTGGTTTCTTCCTGACTCCCTTCCTTCCTCTCTCTTCCCTCCTCCCTTCCATCTCTTATCTTCCTTTCTTTCTAATCGGTGTCCTTCTTTCCTAGCTTCTACCCATCCCAGTCTCCTTCCTAAC
>NW_007727233.1:198902-200863 GCF_000696425.1 Galeopterus variegatus
TCTGTGTCTGGATCTATACTTTCAATCTTGGACCTCTTCTTACTATTGCATTGTGATATTTTTCCACGGTGGTGAGATGGTAAAAGTCTTTTCAAACTTCTCTCTCTTTTTTAATATGATTCCTGACAATCTCCTGGGCCATTCAACTGTGAGTTCCTCAAATCAAGGAGGCTTGGGAAAGAGGGCTACCTTTTGGGCAGAGACAGGATGGTGAGAGGAGAGGTGATGGGTGCAGACTAGACAAATTCATGTCAGATAAATGGTAGGAGGAACTGGGAGAGACAAGTTGGGGATGACCCCCTCTGCAAATGACTTAAGAGATTTCATCTGGAAGAGAGATTCCATTTGATCTGTGAAACTCCAGAGAGCAGAATATGGAACAGAAAATTAGAAGAACATGAAGAAAAGTCAACTTCAGATCACACTGATGCAAACTTCTCTGTCGGTTAGAACATCTAGCAACTGAATGGTGTAGGGAGATGAAATTTCACAGGTGAGTGGTTGTTACCTCTAAGGCCCCTTATAGCCCAGAATCTTATCATTCCAAAGCCTCCTTCACTGGACCTCTCTTGAGAATTCCATTTAGAATTGACCTCTTCAGTCTGACCACTCACAGCTTCATCTATTCCTTACATCTTTGGTGTTGAACATATTCAATTAAAAACTTTGATACATATGAGGGTACTCCAAAAAGTTTGTGGGAAAATAGAATCGAAAGATAATACACATCTTTTCAGGAACTTTTTGAAGTATCCTCCTATTATCCCTTCTTGCTCGTTAATTGTTTTATATTCCTAGTTTCTCTTTCTTCATTATAAGCACTATGGGAGGCAGGGTACTGTCATTCCCTTCTTCAGACCATGTCAGGCAAAACTTGTAATTGTTATATTAAGTTACAATTGAAGTAGGATTCCTTTATTTGTTTGTTTATTTGCTTTTCAATAGCTGGCCAGTGCAGGTATCTGAACTCTTGACCTTGGTGCTACAACACTGTGCCAAATAAATGAGCTAACCAGCCAGCCCCTATCCCCCCAACTTTTTAAATAGGGCTAAGATCATAATATTGTGGAAAGGTGGCTGATTTTGGCAGGCATGCCCTGTTTGATTGGAAGATTCCTGCATAGTCGGTGCTTACTTTGCAAAATTCAGAAGCAGAGATATTAAGGCCATAGAGCAGTTTCCCTGTTGCTGACCTTTATTAGGCTCAGGAATATAGACCAGAAGTTCAAACCCAGGACTGATTGTGAGAAATCGTTGATAAGCTTATCCAATGCCCCTATTTTATCAATGAGGAAATCAAGATCCAGAGGCATAACCAACTTGGCCAAAGTCTCAGTTTTAGTGAGTAGAAGAAAACGCTGAACTTGGATCTTCTCATTTTTTTCACAGCCCTGTGCCTTGTATTACTGCTGCAGTTTTCATGGTGTGTAGGGAAACCACAGGTTTGCCATCAAATTTTGATGAAGTTGTATATGTATTTCTGTAACAAAGGGGGACATGTACTGTCATCACAATACATACTTGGCTGCCTTTGAGAATCGAATGTTACTGTAATGCTCTGACCAAGCTCTTACATCTATGTAATGAATAATTTATTTTTATGCCTACTGTGTGCCAGGCACTAAGCCAGGTGCTGAGAGCCCAGTGTTCTAGATGACATTAAGGAATGCTTCTTGGCTCTTACTTCAGCTGACTGTTCCCAGTGCTCGATGGATAATAAAGTCTATTCAAATCAGTATCCCATATGACAGATAGCCGTGCCACAGTGATATCCATATCCTTGTTCATAGGCAATAAGTAAAACTTATTTTTTTCTAAAAAATGTCTTTATTTATTTTTGATTATACATATTTAGGGGATACAGAGTTTATTGTCAGTATTTGCATACAATATGTGATGATCAATATGATTTTTTTGTTTTGTTTTGTTTTTTTTTGGGGGGGGGGGTTGTGGCTGGCTGG
>NW_007727233.1:201679-208652 GCF_000696425.1 Galeopterus variegatus
TTTTTTGGGGGGGGGGGTTGTGGCTGGCTGGTAAGGGATCCAAACCCTTGACCTTGGTGTTGTTAGCACCATGCTCTAACCAGGTGAGCTAGCTGCCCAGCCCCTAAATAAATATTAAAATGATAATTTAATGACCAAAATATATCCTGCTATATACCTTTATGTATAACAAACAGATTTTTTTCTTTCATCTCCAAACCTGTTACTTTTAAAATATGTGTGTGTGTGTAATTATATATTAAGTTCCTATAAGTATGCTTCAGCAGATTCCAGTGTATAACAGTTCATTTTATTGGAGAGAATTGTTCTTAGAGACTTCACTTAATTTGTTTCTTACAAAAGGTAGGAAAAATTTCTATGCCTATAATGCTATCACCTGGCAGTAAACATGATTAACAATTCACTTGGCTTCCCAGCTTTGAAACCATGCAATTCTTGGCAAATTTTTAGTTAGAAGGAATTTGCATTATTTCAAGTTTTGAACCCAGGGTATTTATTATGACAATTTTTCAAATTTGCATAATTCAAAATTGCATAAAATTAGAACACAGTGTATTCCCAAGAGATGGCAAACAAAAAATGTTGGGACCTTTGAGCAGGTGGTGTGAACATTCAGGAAAAATAGAAGGTTCAGTCTCTGATCTTAAATAGCTTCAACTTGGTTGGGAAGATCAAATAGATATATATAAAGCATATGAAAACAATCCGAAGTCATGTTTCTCAGCCTTGTTCTCATTAGCATCCCCTTAAGGAGACTTTTGAGACATTTTTTCCTAATTGCCCCCTCCCCAAGAAATTTTGTACCATATGTGTACTTACTGTATATCTGTTTATGCACTGTATGTGTATTTACGTTTCATACAAAATCAGAGTAAGGTTTTTGATTCTCTAAGAAGCAATTTTCATCCCCTTGGGGGGGCAATATGTCTCCCATTGAGAATGCGTGATTTAAAGTAATCCATGACTAAATATATAATAATAAAACTAAAAGACAGATTGACTACCTACAATGCCCCAGAGTAGTAGACAGAGGGCCTTGGAGAAAAATAAAGTATATAAATCAGTGGCTACAGAATACAAGCTGAGATGTGCAAAATTAGAATTAATCAGCATTTAATTAAATGTCTACAAAATATAATATTGTATCAATTTCATTTATTGTTCCATTCTATTCTCTTAAAAGTTGGATTACATTTGAAAACAATTTGTGAGTTAGATTTTCTCACTTGTTAATAATCCCTGAGCCTGAATCATATTCTCAAATAATCGTAGCCAATAATAGCAAATGAGTTATTCATTACCAAAGAAGTTCAAAACCTAAATTATTTAAGACATTTAAAAAATTTTATAGCAAAAAAACACCAGAAAGTATATTTAAAGTGGGATATGGGTACATTTCATATGTATGACATTATGTCGGGTTCACTTTCAAATGTGTAAGCTTGGAAACGTGCAGCTCCCTTTTGGGGTTAAGTGGTCAGTGTCTTTATAGATATGTAGGAGAAAATACTTGACAGAATTAATATCTTCAGGTAAGCAACCCTTTTAAAAAAACCTCAAAGTCCATATGTTCTTTGTATACGTTGAGTCTTAGCAAGTGTGAAACACAAACACACATGCGGACCCATCATGCAAGCAAAGAAAATAACGTGGCTATTTCATAACAGAGTCCTCTTACTTCCTATGAGCCCTGTTTTTGGATGTTTTTCATGGGGTGGGGTATTTGGGGAGAAGTGAAAAATTTAATGATCTATAACAAAAAATAAAAAAAAAAACTAGTCAGATGTAATATAATTTTTTTTTCAGAAGTAACTCTTGGGTTTATTCCACTTATACTCATATTTTAGTAGATAAATTCAGTGTTTCTTCCAAAGTTCCTAAAAATCATGAACTATTATTTTCAGAAAAGTTTGACATGAGGTTTTCACCATAGGTTCCCCCAGTGTCCTGGTCATGATGCCCAAGGATAGCCTTGTTTTGGTGTTTGATAATGGAAAAGACGTGTTGATCTCCATTTTTCCAATCTCTTTGCTGTTTTTTGTTTGTTTGTTTGTTTTGTTTTGTTTTTCAATTTGCTTCTAAGAGGACTGTAATATTATGATGAAGGTTCAGAATGTGCATTGTTTTTGAGAAAAGTCTAGAAAAGTTTCTCAGACTTTGCAGTGGTTATATTTCAAGTTTACATTCACAGAATCACAGGGAAATGAAGTTAAACTGAACTGAAGTGACAGTAACAATAACAGCTTGCAGTTAGAAAAATACTTTCCTACTCTTTCAAAATTCTCTCCGTGTCGTCACCGCCTGCTGCTCACGCATGCGCACTGAAGTGGGACGGGCAGGACGTACCACGTGCATTCTCGACCCGCTGAAAGGTGAGGCTGGAGGAGATGCGACTTGCCTCAACTTCCCCAGCTGGCCCATGTCTTGGCTTCCTTCTACTTGCTTTTGCTTAGACTGTGATACTCCTGCTTTCCTGTAATTTCTGCCTGTCCTGTTACAAATGTTGAGCATTTCCAAGGCTGATACAATGAAAGTAAAACCAGTCCTTATACATAAAAGGCTTATTGTGTTTGAATTTGATATTTTGGCTCCAACTCTCTTCTGGCTGTCAGTCATCACCGCTCTCAATTTCCAGTGGTCTTTGGTCACATTCGTTACCTCTGACTCCATTTGATCAGGGCCAAATGGAGACCTTTCTCGCTCATTACTACCTGACAGGGATCAGGTTGATTCCCTCTAGGTGAATAGTTCAACGTAGGTGAAGTCCTGCCTCGGTTGTCTCCTCTGTTAAGTGAGGCTGACAGTAGTATATGCCGAGCTGTTAGGACTGTAACGAGGACTGAATGGAAAGTTGGTTGCATGTAAGACATCTGACTTGGGTTCTGGCCCATAGTAGCTAAGTAATTTAATGCTAGCTATTCTTATTGGACATTTTTGGTACTTACAATAGAGTTGCTGAGCAAAGATGATCATTGAGGGTTGAGAATTAAAGAATGAGTTTTCAATGAAAGCATCACTTGCACTTGCCAACTGGAAAGCAGAATTTTCTAGATACTAAAAAAATTTGTTTCTAGGAACTTTGCTTTTAGGAATACCAAGATACCAGGCAGGACGACAGCTTGTCAGGAGAAGACTCACCCTGACTTTACCACAGAGAGATCACTCTGGTGGGAACATAGCCAAAAGTGAACACCTCTGCAGAGGTGGGCTGTGAAATCGTCTATTTCCAACAAAGGAGGATTTTTTTTTTTTTTAACTTCTAGGATCAGGACTGTTGTAATGTGACCACTGATAAGAATATTTGAAAGAGTCCTTTGGCTTCTTTTAGTAGATCTGGTCACAAGGGAGAATTCCCTTGAAGCAGGAGTTAATGCTTTCATTTACCTTGTTAGGAACAGCATATGTTTGTGTTATATTTTTTGGCTACATTTCTCTTGCTCTCTAACTCATACTGTGCTTCTTGATCTGTAATGCCTCGGGAAATTTGCTGCATGGCCAAATATTACAAATGGTCCAATTTCTTATTTAAGTTCTCTTTCCTATTCCACCCTCCTCAGCTCAGAAGAAGGGAAAATATATCAGCCCATGAGATGAAAGTTCTGATATGAATGTCCCTCTCCTGTAATGGTTTCCTGAAAACTAACCAATAAATGAAGATCACCAAAATAGAGTTTAAAAATGGGTAAAGTGATATAATATACCCAGGAAATCTTGGGGCCAAATCTTTGGGTACTTTTAGGAAACCAAACTTGTCCTAACTCATCATATAGTTGGGTTTTTTCCTGCTAATGAGCCTGGGTAGTGGGAGAAAGACAGATTATTGCATAGATCCAATTAGTGAATGCCAATAGCCATTGGATTTCCTTTCTGGCCCATTTTTTTCTCACAGGCTTCCCTTTTGTGCAATCCCTAGCAGTCAACAGTTGCCTAAATTCCATGTTTTGTTTTCTCCCTTCTCCTCCTTATGGTAGCTTGGAAGATAAGTATGTGTGTCTGCTCATTATCTCTTTCCTGTTTGAAGCACATGCAGTAAGAGGTAGAGAAGAGGAAGGCTGGAAAAGCTTCCTGTAGAAAGCTTCCAGCTTGCTGACATGCATTGTTTCCACAGAGCACTTTCCTGGTCCTGCCTTAAAGTTATTTTTACCTAATTCTAATAAAACACTGGCCAGTTTGAATTTGTTTTCCAGTTTGCAGAAAGCACTGGGTTGACAGGCATCAGAAAGCTAAAAATAACAGAACAGAACAGCATAGAATTTTAGAACTAGAAGTGAACTTGAACATCATCTAATGCAATCCTTTCTTTTTACAGACAAGATATCCAAGTTCAAAGAGTGTATGTGCCCCCCTCCCAAGGTCACACCACTAGTATATGATTGAAGTAGGAAAGAATCATCTATTTTTCTATTTATTGACCAATGTTTTTCCACTGTGGGAAAAATAATAATGCAACAGGAAGAACCAGTGGCATAAAACTTCCATTCTAGAGAGGGTTTTGCTGCCTCTGATGAGACCTACTTAGCCATTCTTGTTCTGTCTTCCACCAACTTATTCCTCCTTAATTATTATCATTAATTAGTATTTATTGATTCCTCTCTGCTGGGTAAACTACTTCATTGCACAAACTGGTATTATAAGCCCTCTTGGAGATTGCAAGCTAAAAGAGACAAAATGAGAAAATGTGGCTATAATCTAAAACCTTGTTCTCCAGAACTTTGCCAGCATTCCTTTTATTTTCTAAAATAGATTATTCATCATGACAATCACTTCAACACCAGAGACAAGACCCTCAAAAGGATGAGAAACTGGTTTCCCTTCCTTTTCTTATTTTCTTATCATTATTGCCTTTCTTCCTTTAATCCTTTTATTTATTTTTTCTTTCAAAGAATTTATTGACTCATTTATTGATTCATTCAATAAATATTTGATAAGTGCCTACAATATGCCAGCCTTGGTTTGAACACCAGGGAACAGAAAGACAGAAAATAAAGAGTTCCTGTCTTCTAGGGGATTACCACCCAACATGGGAGAGTGGGGACCATGGCAGGGTGACCATTTAGGACCTAGCAGCAGTAGCAATGTTTCCAGCCTTTCTCACAACATGGCATATATAGAAAATGATAATATCGCATGACACATTGCAGGACACTCTGGTAATTTGGAACGCTGGTTGAGGTTATTCTTGGATAAAGGCAATGAGTGCTACGTCCTGGCTATCTCAGACACCCCACACAGCCACCCCAGCAATGAGATGATTGATGTCTAGCCCTGGCTTGCTGGTCAGGAGGCACCTGCAATAGTTTTGGAGGTGGAGATGTTTTACTGAAGTGAGGAAGTTATAATAAAAATGGAGAAAAGAAGATTAATATGAAAGATAATTAGGAAGTGGAATTGGCAAGGCTTGGGGATTGATTGATATGTGGGGAAGAGGTCAGGGATGACTCCCAGGTAACGGACTGGAAGGGTGATGGTGCCATTTACTGAGACGGTGAATATTGGTGGAGAAGAAAAAGAGGAAGTGGGAGTTTATCAGGGGGCAGGGTGAGTTTCCTTGTGATATTGACTGTGGTTCCCTGGGACGGAGATTCTGAGATGGAGAGTTGAATGCAGCAGATTTATTGGGGAATTCTGAAGGAGACAATCCTATAGGAAAGTGAGGGGGGGGAAGGGCAAAGAGAAAATCAGACCCAAAATTCAGTTGCAACTGAGACGTCAGCCAGTGTACACGCGGAGATTCTGAGATGGAGAGTTGAATGCAGCAGATTTATTGGGGAATTCTGAAGGAGACAACCCTATAGGAAAGTGAGGGGGGGGGGCAGGGCAAAGAGAAAATCAGACCCAAAATTCAGTTGCAACTGAGACGTCAGCCAGTGTACACGGAGCTCTGGATGGCACCTTAGAACAGAGAAAATTGAGGCAAGAGGTTCTGCCTTTTTATCTGCACATTAATTGATCATCTGCTGTGAGCTGCCTGCTGGGAGGGGGCATAGCCTTGGATGGTGCCATCATCATCAGAGGAGAGCAATTTCCAATGAGGGACACAGCTGTCAGCAGTCACCCCCTGGTGTCCCAAACACTTAAAAGACAGTGGGATGGATAGGCCAGCCCCAAGGAAGGGATCAGTGTGGAGCACCAGAGAATCCACCGTGTTGTGTTAAGTGAAGACATCAAGGAGGAATTTCCTATCTGGCTCTGCTGGAGAGGAGAACTTGGTATTCTAATTGAAGTAATGGGTGTGATGACACTGAAGAGAGAGGAAGAGGGACTAGAACAGAACCTGTTAAATACAAAACCTAATGGGTGAGGTAAGGAAGAGCAGTCCTGGAGAAAGACAGAGTGTCTGAGAAGACTGGAAACTCAAGCTAGATGGGTCATGGCAGCCAGGGACAGACAGCATATCAATGTTGTCCAGTGCTGCAGGAAGGCCTTGGAAATGACAGGTGGATTTCATAACCAAGGGATTAGTTGTAATTTGAGGGAAAGCAGTTTCTGTGGAACTCTGGAGGCAGGAGGCAGATTTCAGTAGGTAAAGAGAAAACAGAAAATGAAAAAATGTAACACAGGGGACAACTCAATTAAGAAGTTTAGCACTTGGGGACTGACGGTTAGCTCAGTTGGTTAGAGTGCACCCTTGTAACACCAAGGTCATGGGTTTGGATCCCCATCCTACCCAGCCACCCAAAAAAAGAAGTTTAGCACTTGAAGGAAGGAGGTGGGTGCAGTAGAGGAAGGAAGAGCACAGTATGGCAGACAATTTGCTCTGATTTATTTAATTTTAAGAGAGGAAAGATTTGAGCGTGTGTGAGTGCTGGTGGGGGAGTAGCGATAAAGGGGTAGTGAGCTGAGAACCTGGAAAGAGCGGAGTGAGGGAAGGAAGCTGAATAAGCAGGTAGGGGTCAGATTAAAACAGAAATGGGTGGGCCGGCCCGTGGCTCACTCGGTAGAGTACGGTGCTGATAACACCAAGGCCCCGGGT
>NW_007727233.1:208936-227474 GCF_000696425.1 Galeopterus variegatus
ATTTAATTTTAAGAGAGGAAAGATTTGAGCGTGTGTGAGTGCTGGTGGGGGAGTAGCGATAGAGGGGTAGTGAGCTGAGAACCTGGAAAGAGCGGAGTGAGGGAAGGAAGCTGAATAAGCAGGTAGGGGTCAGATTAAAACAGAAATGGGAATGTGAAGCCTCTGAGGATTTTAGCTGCTTAAAACTAGAAAGAAACCTGAAGTCAGGTATAAAGCAGCACTTTTGAGAACTACGTAATAAACCCTGAGTATATCAACAGATGGGGTTTGATTCAAACGCTCGGTAATCACAGGCAGCGCTGAAAAATACCCACACACATACAAACCTTTTCTGAAGCCCTCAGAACATACTTAGCAAATGTGTTAGGCTTAAAAGGGAAGTAATGTAACTGCAATTGACAGTTGCTCATAAGTCATCCCTCAGCTAGAATGATTCATTTCATTTTAATCAGCATGCTTTAAGCACCTACTAAAGACATATACTCTGGAAAGGGCAGTGGAATTTTATTTGAGACTCGGGGTATAGTTCTGGGTATATTGAGGACTTTCAGGGAAAATTAATTTCTTTTGTGAAGAAATTTTTTTCCTGAAATCAAAATCACCATTTCTAGTGTTTGAAAATACTAGCTCAATGAGTTTGGCAAGTGGTCAACCTTTCTGACCCTCTATTTATTCATTTTAAAAATGTTGTTTGATGATTGCTAGGTCTCCACTGAGTTCTATTACTTTGAGTCTATAGGATGAGATTTGTGTGTGTGAGAGAGAGAGACAGAGAGAGAGTTTGCTTTTATTGGAATATAGGACATAGGTTGGGAAATGTCACGTTGGGGTATGCCCATCCCCCTGGATGTCCATTTTAGTCTTTCTGGGATGGTTTTATTTGAAGTGACCTAGAAGGAAGAGTGTTGTGAGAGACAGACAGAGAGAGAGTTTGCTTTTATTGGAATATAGGACATAGGTTGGGAAATGTCACGTTGGGGTATGCCCATCCCCCTAGATGTCCATTTTAGTCTTTCTGGGATGGTTTTATTTGAAGTGACCTAGAAGGAAGAGTGTTGGCAGATATGAACTGTGTCTTGATGCCATTGGATGAGATTTAGAGAAGTTAAGTGACTTGCCCCAAGTCCCACAGGTGGACAGTGAGCAACATGGCAGGGACTCTGCTGAATCCCTACCTCTGAGCCTAGTCCTCATCCCTTAATCTCGAGTTGCTATAACTGGATGAGCAAAATCATGGGGTAGAATGGAGATACCCACAGCAACAGGATAAACACGGACTATCTCTCTGAAGACATTCATTTATTTGGTGTCCATGATTTTAAAACATTATTTTTGTATTAAAATTAAAAATGGCTCAAGAAAGAACAGAATAAAAATTTTAGGTAAAAATTGAACTTCAAAGGAATTTTATAGCATATGAAGTTATATTTGGTAAGTTTTTTCTAATGGCTTCAGAAAGAATTGCTGTGGGTATTTTTCAGCATTACTCTCAGTTTACACTCCCTGACTCAGGGAATACTTGTTTCCTCTCCCCGATAGTGCAGATATTTTGGTGCAAAAGCTTGGAAGTACTTTCAATTGAACTGAAGTATTTTCAGCTTCCCCCCAAAAATAAGTTATAGGGAAAGAGAGCGTATGAGGTCAACTGTTTCATCTGGGAAGACCAATAAATCACCAGAAGCTCCAGCCCAGTCAATGCCCACTGAAAAATTTGGACATCAGACAATGCCCCAGTGCTCCAGTGATAATGAACAAATGTATACAATGGTGAGCAGATCGATTTCTTGATGAGTCCCATTAGCATAACCATACAGCATGAAACATAGTTATTATTTGAGACAGGACTGGGTGCACAGAGATGGTGCTCACCATTAACAGTATATATATCTCCACTATGATAAAACTGTGGTTTCACATGTGGGGTTTTCACACTACACAACAGTGCACAAGACTATTAATTGAGGTACTGGAGGAAAACATTAAGAGCTTTGTATTTATATATTTATATTTTATCCTTTTAACTTTTTTGTATGATTTCCAAAGTGTATAACACATGAATAAAATAATACATGGGTAATTTACCAAAAAGTATGAACGTTGAGTGTATGTGCTCAAATGTATTTTATTGCAGAAGTGCATTATCAAAAAGATCTCTGGAATACCTTTCTGTGCTTTAACAGTAAATTAGTGGAGCCCCAATCTTTTGTCCGATACTAACAATTAAGATCTAAAGTTCTTAGGCTCTGATCCACAAAGACTGATTTCTTACTTCAGCAAAGAGAGCTGGAAAGTAGCAAAACTGGACATTAGTAATTATTTATTTTATGCTTTTTACATAATAGGCACCGAGTGAATAGACATTTCCATACAAGGCCCTTGGACAAACCATCACCCAATCGATATGTTAATTTGACAGCTGCTGCAAACTGAGGAATGTCATTACGTTTTTCAATTAGAGTTACAGAGAAGCAAGAAAAGGAATCAAGGAAATTGGACAAACATATTTGACTAATGCAAGCAATATTTCTTTACCTGGAAGACTTAGTATTTGTTTAATGCCTTTTATTTGAGCATTTTGTACGTCCCCCCCCCCAAATAGGGAGTTATTTGCCTGTTTTAACTAGTGAGCTGAAAATTATTTCTTTCACATGTCATCTTATAGTGTATAAAACATATTTGTGATATATTTGTGATATTTGATTCCTGAAACCCTGTAAGGTAAAGAGGGTCAATTTAGAATCCCCATACTATGGGTGTGGAAACTGAGTCTTAGAGAATGAAGGGTCCTCATTTAAATTTGAAATAGGTCCTTAAGGCCCTTGACTGTGGTGTTTTCCAGTGTTTTCCATATTGCAGGCAAAGAACTATGCAGCATAGATGGTTAAAAAAGTGGTCTCTGATGAGAAAAAAAATAAATCGACTTTTATCCCATAGCCCATTGTATGTCTTTCCCTTGCCCTTCTTATTACTCTCTTCATTTTGATATACGAAGAAAACATTATCGTTTAAAGAGATCTAGAACAACTTTATGATTGTTATCCTACCCAGACATGTCTGGTCATAGTAAACCTGGGAGGAAATACTCATCACTAAGGCACAAAAGCAGATAAAACAAGAGGGAGCCTCCTGGAGGAGAAGAGCCTGGGGTGAGAGGGAGGGGTTTGCTGTTGCTAAATAGATTATTGTCAGGACAGAGGAAGAGACTTCTCACTTATCGCAAAAGAACTTTCATCACCACTAAGAATCATCCTCTTGGTGCCTGTTTCTTCTCTTCCGTGTTTATTTCAAATAGACGTTCACTGAGTGCTCAGCCAGAAAGAGGCTCCTGGAAGGATAGCGAAGAAGCGGAGTGGTCTTTGACCTTAAGGAGATTAGCATTGAGTTGGGAAGATGAAACATAAAAATATGAGGCAGGCAGAAAACCAACAAAGGCAAAGTCGAGTAATGGAAAGAAAAGTAAGTTTGGAGCTAATAAGATACGGTTTCAAACAATGGTAGCTATGCTGTATACCAGTTCAGTACCCGGGGATAAGTTCTCCCGCTCCCTGGGTATGTGTATTTTTTTAGGTACAAGGGAGAGATTAAATTTGGGTCTCCAGATTCCATTTTAGTTCTAAATTTTCATGATTTATTCTTTAATACACCTAAGTCAATTCTACAGGTGAAAACATTGAGGAAATGCAAGTAAGAGAGTATGTTTGATTCTAGAGGTTTGTAAAATGCTGGTCTGTTTCTTGGGTCTCCAGATTCCATTTTAGTTCTAAATTTTCATGATTTATTCTTTAATACACGTAAGTCAATTCTACAGGTGAAAACATTAAGGAAATGCAAGTAAGAGAGTATGTTTGATTCTAGAGGTTTGTAAAATGCTGGTCTGTTTCTTCTGTCCCTTCCTATGTATATTCCAGTGACTCTCTATAAGAAGACTGAGGACTGTTAAGCTTGCAAATAGGCTAGAATTAGCAAAGATTTAATGAACCAGGGGTGGGATTGTGCTAATTCAAGACTGATTTTTTACCAGTCCTTAGCAAAATGAGAAAATTAAGAAATTATAAAAATTAAATTTTAATTTGATAATATTCTGAGATTATTTTCCACTAACATTAGTGCTAACATATCCTTTCCTTTACAAACAGGTGTTTGGTATTTCAAGGGAGGCAAAGTGACCTTATTATTGTTTGGGCTTAGACAAAACTGTGAAGTGGCCTTGCTTTGTCTCACTTCATCATGGTCTCAGAGTAATACTGTCTAAAGTTGATATTTTGCAAGATGGTTTATGTTCAGCAGGAGAACAGCATGGCCAGCTGGGACGGGCGGGCTGACTCCAGGTGTCAGAGGCTGCTCTTTCTTTCTTTCTCAGTACTTTGAATTTTCTTAACACTTTTAAAAAATATTTTCCAATTTTTCTACATTGAACTTGTATTACTTTTATAATTAGAAAAAAAGCATGCTAATTAAAAAATGAAAGGCATGTTCATGGAAAAAAGAGTCAGGTCTACAGCATTACAGAATGAAATCTCATATCTGTAAAATTGGCAGAAGCAGACAATTGTGAATAATTTTCACTCTTCTTAAATAAAATTTCATGACCTTTGCCATTGAGGAGCTTGGCAAAAAAGAAATGTAGTTATTTTTTTGATGCCTCACACTCTAGATTGCTCTATTTAATAGAGAAGTTGTAGGGAAAGGTTCTTTGTGGTAATGGCTTTTTAAATGAATTACATATACTGAAATTGACTTGCTCTTTCAAAGGAGGATATTGAGTTTGGATGGCATTATGCATCAATCAGTTGAATCTTGATTTATAAAAAACAAAATGTAGTTTGTCTTTATTCCATTAAAGAAAAGAAAAACATATAGCTCACCTGAAAGAAAATATGAATATCTTTAGGGTCTCGCATTCAATAACAAGCAAAGAAAAAACTTAAAAATTGGTTTTTCTCTTTTTCAAATTTTCCAGTAACATTAAGGACAAATAAATTAAATTAAGCATATTACCAGAAGCAATCAACTTCAAGGACATCTTTAAAATATACATGCATTACCTTTATATTCTGAGATTGGGTTGGAGGGTGTCTATTGAATTTTGTATGTATTTCTAATTACTTTTTACTCTTTATTTTTTAAATGTTAAAAATAATATTTGCTCATTATTATAATTTCAAACAATACAAAAGTATAAAGCGAAGGCTAAAATCTTTCCCTTTTCTAATTCTAATGCCTAGAGTATGTCATTCTAATTCTAATCTAATTCTAATTTGTTACAGGTTTTAATGACCTTTTTTCTGTTTTTAATTAGTGTGAATACTTGTACTCTCATACTTGAAATACTGATCTGCCTTTAGACAGTATGTTCAATGAGGCTGGGACTATGCCTAATTTTTTCTCCACCAGATCATCTCCAGTATCTCACTGTACATGCACCTACTCAGTGGTTTGAATGAGAGGACACTGCCAG
The DNA here is from genome assembly GCF_000696425.1 of Galeopterus variegatus. Classification (NCBI taxonomy): domain Eukaryota; kingdom Metazoa; phylum Chordata; class Mammalia; order Dermoptera; family Cynocephalidae; genus Galeopterus; species Galeopterus variegatus. Next base: position 214,395 of record NW_007727233.1, read on the forward strand.
TGGAACTGCAGGAATTCCTTATCTCTGTAAATACTTTTGCATGAACTCAATGCCTCAGAAAAGAGGAAGTTTTTTACTCTTATTTTCTGTATTTCCCATATCATTTCACAGAAATTTGGCAATTAATTTCATAATTCTCTTCCAAATTTACATTCCTTTCTTCTTCTACCGTTGCTTTATTTCCTCTACACATCACATTTAGCCTCAAGTAGCCTTACTTGCTAATCTCTTCTATTCCATCCATTCCCACATTTCTCCCCTAAGTTCTTCCTCTAAAACAAAGATATGGATTTTTCCCCTCTGCAGAACTTCTGATGACTCTTATTGCTTCCAAGATGTAGTCCTCACTTTGTAGCACAGACTTCAAATTCTTTATTAATCTCAACCTCTTGTTCTGGTTTCATTTACCTCCACTCACTCCTCCCCAGCCTTTACCTTAATAATTGTTCATTCAACAAATAGTTTTTCTGTGCCTACTGTGCTGCCTGATTATGACCCATTTTTACTTTATCTTCTAACTCACCACACACTTGTATTTACTTGTTTTGCATCCTCTTCAGAATTTCCTTCTCCAGCCTTTACCTTAATAATTGTTCATTCAACAAATAGTTTTTCTGTGCCTACTGTGCTGCCTGATTATGACCCATTTTTACTTCATCTTCTAACTCACCACACACTTGTATTTACTTGTTTTGCATCCTCTTCAGAATTTCCTTCTCTCCCTTCTCCATCAGAAAAAAACTATGTGTCCTTTAAAGCCCAAATGTCCACTCTATGCAAAATTTCCAGGGTCCTGTAGATTAAACTCCTTGATCTTTTGTGCTGATAGTATTCTGCCTACACCACCAGTATATGCTGTCACTTTATTTTGAAGGTATGTAGTACATATGTCACTCCTGTTCCAAAATTAGAAAATTTCTGGAACATAAGAGATTCTTTCATTTCTCCATTCATCATTGTATTTTTCATACCATGTAGCAAGTATGTGATACCTGGACAGCCCTCTGTACAACTTGAGTAGTCCTTTGCACAAGAAGATGATGACACATTGTTCTTAGTCAGTGGGGTGTGCCTGCAGAATGTGTGAGAGGTGAGGATGGTCTGAGATGAAGGGATTGAACAACTTTAGCAAGCATAGTGTGGAGGCAAGATGCATTTTCCATGGCTGGAGTAGAGCAAGAGAGGAAGAGTGCATTAGATAGAAGCACACACAATAGTTTCTGTGATAGTGTTGAAATATTGTGTCTAATGTGAATGGTCTTTGGCATACTCCCTTCTCTGGGTCAATGGTCCTCATCCTCAAGGAACAGGGTAGACCCAGATGTTTAGGCATGTGTAGAGTCCTGGGAGTAGGTCTTACATTAGCTCATGGATTTGTCATAATGAACGAGTTCTGTTGTAAATTTATAATAATAATCTAAAATTAATTCTCTTCCCAAATATCATTATTTTGGAAACTGGAATAGATGATCTGAACAATTCCTTTACAATTCAGATATTTTATAATTACCAGATTCAGTTCATACCTATAATTATTGAGAATCACTGAAAACTTTAGGGTTAAAGTATTCTTGCCTTCATTGTTTGGAATGACCTTGAGGTGAAGGGACACATTTGGATGAGGGTGCTCCTAGTAACCACAACCCCTTGCATTTCTAACAGTTTTTATGTTAAACCTCATATTGTCTTGTTTTGAAGTTACCAATCAAGAGTTACTCATTTTTATTTTTCTCCTTTCTTCACATTTCTTGTTGTCAAAGCACTCTGATCTTCCATGATGGTTAGAATAGCTTAACATTTACAAATGGTTGTATGGGGATATATGCTGATGAACTGTTGCTAAGCTGAGTAATCACATGGTATTTGAAACAAGTAACATGAAAAGTAAAATTACTAAATGCCAAAGAAAAGGAAAGCTTTCTTCATTCTTTTTAGCTTTCTTAAAGCTTTTTAAAAGCAAAAAAACTTTTTTTGGTTATTCAGTGAGTAAAACTTACTATTATATGCCTCTATATTGAGTTCTATGGGGGGTTATAAGAAAATAGAAAAAAGTAGAAAACATTCAAATGACTATTTTGTTCAAAATTGCTTCAACATCTTAATGGGTTTTTTTTTTCATTTTTATTATAGTGTCATAAACACTTGACTGTGAATATATTTGAACCTAAATAAACTCAGTTACACATGCATCAGTAGTGTTGCAAATCCTTTGCAGTTATCTTCATTTAGAGTCATTTATACAATTGTTTCTATATGAGGAGTAAAAATTGTGGGGTTTTGTTTTTTAATTGCTTTGAAGCTATTGAATATATTAAGCAAGATGACCCAGTTGTGTTGAACATGTGTTTCTGATATCCCACTAATAATACATTTTCTTAATTAACATAAGCAAATAAAATATTTTTAGCATCTTACTATCTGTCTGTCCTTACACAAGTTGTCTTTGTCCGTTCAGGGTGCTATAACTAATACCATAAACTGGTAGCCTGCAAACAGCAGAAATTTATTTCCCATGATTCTAGAGGCTGGGAAGTCCAAGGCACCAGCAGATTTGGTGTCTGATGAGGGCCCACTTTCTGGTTCATAGACTGATCTTTTGCACTGTGTCTCCTCACATGGTGGAAGATGTGAAAGGTCTCTTTCTGGCCTCTTATATAAGGGCATGAATCCCATCTATGAGCACTTCACCCCCAGGACTTAACCACCTCCCAAAGGCCCCATTGCTAGTATGCACACACTCTAGAAGGTTCATGGAAAGCTTCATATTATCTTTTAATTGTGTTTTTTCACAAACTTTTTGAAGTACCCTTGAGTCATCACCTTGGGGGTTAGGATTTAAACATGAATTTGGTGGGGAGACAAACATCCAGCCCATAGCACAAGTCTCTTCCTCTTTAGGTTGACTCAACAGTATAATAGTTTTGTGTTGCTTTGCCTCCCACGGATTTGTCACCCCTTTTCCCCTGGGTGATGGAGCCACCAAAGATTGCTCAAAGCCCATCTCTTCTGAGCAGTGAGAAGCCCTAAAGGGGTTAATCTCCTGGAACCTTCAAGAGAGAGGCATTCCTTCCATTTGGGAAATTAACCACGAATTGGGATTCTCTTCCCACATTTATTTTCCAGACCAAGAAGTTACAGGAAGGGGTTAATCTCCTGGAACCTTCAAGAGAGAGGCATTCCTTCCATTTGGGCAATTAACCACGAATTGGGATTCTCTTCCCACATTTATTTTCCAGACCAAGAAGTTACAGGAAGAGAACATAGGTGGGATTATAGTTTAACAATATATGCCGGTAACATTCAATAAAACAAGCAAGGTGACACTCCATAATGCAATTTGCAAGAAGTTAAGTCGATCCACCAACAAAAACTTGATTTTAGCAAACATTCTCTCTCCTTACAGCAATTTCCCAAGTTAAGTCGATCCACCAACAAAAACTTGATTTTAGCAAACATTCTCTCTCCTTACAGCAATTTCCCAAGTTAAGTCGATCCACCAACAAAAACTTGATTTTAGCAAACATTCTCTCTCCTTACAGCAATTTCCCAAGTTAAGTCGATCCACCAACAAAAACTTGATTTTAGCAAACATTCTCTCTCCTTACAGCAATTTCCCTCTTTTGCAAGGTCAACATTTTATATGTACTTTTAAGAAGTTAGGCTAAACCTGAAACTACAAGGCTTTGGAAAACCAGGCCCTGTGAAATTCATTTGCTTTATGTATACTCCACAGTTTTGTCAGCCTACCCTGCACTAACATGACAGTATACTATTTTATCGTAGTACTTTGCACACTTTTCATTCATATATTTAATTGAGTAATTATTTCCTAACTACAAGTTTTCTCCTTACAGTGTAGGTTTCTTAAGAGAATGAATAGATTTTCTTGAACTTGGATACACTGAGTAGTAAGCTTGACCCTGGACGTTATCTGAGTATCTACTTATCAAACAGTTGTTATCCAAAGGTGTTCTTCTAGGTGAATTTCATATCACTAGGGATCCAGGGATAATCATAAGAAATATATTTGGATTAGCTTTATATTCTTCATGGGACAAAATTTCATGTATTACATTGGTTTCAGTCCAAAAATAATTTGATCCACTCACCCTCAAAATAACTGATTCTAAGAGCTATTATTTTGAAAAGATTGAATAAAATAGAGGTGTTCAATAAATATGCCACACTGGATCATCATCAGATCAAAATGTTTCACCAGTGTGGTGGGGTATTTCACTGATATTCAAAATGTTTTTAATTTCCTTGAGTTAAATATCAGGAGCATTTGGTTGATTTCCTTGTATTTAATGAGTCATGAAACTAACATAGTTATCAGATGGGTCTAGAATATTTGGAAAAGCATTTTTATTTATAAACTCTCACATTCACTCATACACAAAAAGATGGACACTTTCAAGGTGACCACTGTGAGAGGCTGGATTCATTATTCACTTTTTACCTTTTCTTTGTCATCCATCATATTCTTTATCTCACTACAGAATGTCAGGCTTAGGAAAGACCTTTCAGGTCTCCTGCTCCTACCTCTTCTATGTTCTCATTTTACAAATAAGGAAACAACTCAGAGAGGGTTAGTGAGTTTCCTTAGGACAAACCACTGTTTGAGACTACAAGCCAGACTCCTAAGTTCTTTTACCATCTGGCCTCTGCCTATCAGTTCAACTTAAGTTTCTACCCCCTTATTCTCTTGTATTCACTCTAGCCACAGAGGTCTTCTTACTTTTCAAACACATCTGACTCACTTCTGCTCCAGGGATAACGCTGATATTTTTGTCTGCCTCAAATGCTCTGTCCCAAATGTTTGCATGGCTCCTATTTTATCAGATATTAATACCACCCATGTCCCACTCTGTTTTCTTATCTTTCCTTAGTTTCTTACTTTGTGCTTGCTATCAGAAACTATAATGCTTTTTTGGTTTTTTGTTTACTTGTTTTTCTCTACTCTTGGAATGTAAGTTCACAAGCATAGAGAATCTTGTCCATCTTTCACCATCATTTTTCCAGCTTCTAGAACAGAGCATGGCATAACATAAATGTTCAATTGTTAATTATTAAGTGAATGAATTAGTGAGTGAATGTATGAATCCCATTCTTACTGTCTAGTGCATAGCGGTTAAGTGTATGGGTTTTGGCTTAAGATGAAACTGACAGCTGTGGCACTTCTCTGAGTGCATCCTTGGGTAGGCAGCTTAGCCATTCTAACCTGCGACTCTCTCAGCTGCAAAATGGATATAAAATGGAACCTACTTTGAAGGGTTTGCGAGGATTAAAATGATATGAGGCTTATAACGCATTTTTCCCAAGGTCTGTGATGTATTCAGTGTTTAATTAAATATTAGTCATTAATATGATTTTGTCAGTCATCCTTTGGTTTTCTCCCGAGAAGATTGGGTCAGTTAAGGCTCATCAGTTGCAAGCAACAGAACATGACCCTATCTGTGTGAAAAGCTCACGGAATTAAGGAAAAGCTAAGAACCATGCTCAACAAGGATGGGAATTGGAATGAAGCAAGAATGTTAGGACTCTGTCATTGGGGAGCCTCATCTCCTATTGTTTTCTGTCCTTCTGTGGTACCCGTCACCATTCAAATCCTAGGGAGAATGCGTCTGATCGATCAAGCTTTGTTAGGAATGGACAGGCACCTTGATTGGCAATTCCATTAAGATAGCATCAGATGGAACTGGGTGAGTCCTGAAACCAAATCACCAGCTCATGTTAGAGAAGATTGCTGAGCACAGAGCCCCAGTGAGTCAGCAGCTGCCTTCGTAAAGAGTATTTGACATCTGCATTGTTGGAAGGCAGTTGAGGATTTTCCTTGGTGAGCAGTAAGCCATGAAAATTGCCTGGCGTATTTGGCATCTAGCTCACATTCCCAGGGCTATGTCGGCAAGAAGCCTCTTTAACCATCTTTTTTTTATGTAGCACTGAACTATGCAGGGCAAGACTTTCCTCAAGTCAATACTCAAGCACATTTAATATCCAGCTAACTGACAAACTGAATAACTCATGAGAAAGTTGTAAAATGTGTGTGTCTAACTTGGTACAGCTTTAAAGACTTAAATAGTAGTTTTTGTGTGTGTGTGCGTTTCTTCCCTTTTCAATAATTTGACTCAGTTGTTTTGTAAGGGGAGAAGCTCTTGGAAATTGAATTGTTTTGTGGTTAATATTTACTGAGCATTATAGTGGAAATTTGTCACTATTTTCGACTGCTCAGTGTCTGAACCTTATTCCCATGTTTGGGAAAGTTTTCACTCCGTGATTCAGATTGTTATGGCCTTTCTCCCATTACAAAAACTGCAAAAGTTGGCTTTTCGTTTTCCCCCCACCTTGTGATAGGGTGAGCATTGGGCATGCAGTCTACCTATCCCAGACTTGGACTATGGGCTAGTGACATGATGAAGCTGGGACCTGGGGGAACTGTTGCAGGCAGGGTTTGCAGTCCAGTAGGGTTCCTGGAGCAGTACTGTCAGCAGTACTGTCAGTGTTCACAGCTATACCACTTGTTGATGCAAGCTGCCATGTGCAATGCTTGGGGACTGTGACAGCAGTGGTGTCCTCACTACATCATTCTGAGAATGGATTTGGGGTAATACACATGGCCCTAATTCCCCAGAAGATTTTGAATCCTACTGGTGATTCTGTGAATCAGCCAATATCCTTTGAACAAATTCTTTTTCTGCTTAAATCAGCCAGAATTGGTCTCCGTTGCTTGCGTCTAAGAATCTTGGCTAATACAAAGCATTTTTACATAACCTTTTCTTACTTAATCTTTACCACATCCTAGTGACTTTTGGTCATTTTTTTTTATTCATTCATTTATGACTTAGTCTGTCATTTAATTCATTTATTTGAAATATGTCTGTTGAAAGGCTGGTCTTTCCCAGGCACTGTTCTCTGGCCTAAGCTAGTGTTGTTTAACAAGATGGGAGAGGTTACTGCCTTCATGGAATTTTGTTGTTGTGGGAGAAGACTGAAGCTAAACAAGTAAACAGATAAAATATTATCAGTCAGCAATGCATGCTTAAACGAAGTATCTTAATAGATTAATGAGATAGAGAGGGGTGGGGCTGGGCTCAGGGAAGGCCATCTAAGGAGTCATATTTGATTCAACCTTGAGAAGAAACCAGCCAATTAAGAAGCCAGGTGAAGAGCATTCCAGGCAAGGAAATAGGGAGGGTAAACTAGCTTAGCATGAAGATAAGAGAATAGGCTAATGTGTCAAATAACTTGGCCAAGGTCGCACAGCTAGGAGGTGCTGGAGCCAAGTTCTGAGTTCAGCAGATCTCCTACCAAGGCCTATTTCTCAAAAACTGTAATTTGGAAAATAAAGAAACAGAACTGCTGAAGATAGAATGTTAAAGTGATTTACACTAAAAGGGGCAGAAGAATGCTTGATGGAGAAAAACCTGGATCTGTAAAAGAAGAGAAGAGCGAAAGAAAAGGAAAAGGCCAGAAAGGGATGAGTGTTTTGGAGAAAGGTCTTTGGGGAGTCTGGAGCACTTAGATGAGGCATTTGGGGTAGCTGCTGTGCTGGGATGAGCAGACTTGGGGAAGATGGATGTGTAGGGCACTGGGGATCCACTTTGACAGGAAGGATGCAGTCTGTGTCCTCATGGAGCTTACTGCTTAGTACTTAGTGGGGAAGATAGACGTTTAAGTTGGTAATTAACAAACACTTGTCTAATTACAAATGTGATATGATCACTGTGCAATGTGCACAATGGACTATATTATAAGAGGTGCAAAACTAGCCTGGGAGTGGAGGTGATCAGGAAAGGATTCCCTGGAGAAGTGGCATTTCACTGCTGAGAATGTAGACAGGAGATGAGATGAGTGCAGCTGAGGTTCACAAGTTTGTTGACTTACCCTTGTCCCATAGCTTGTTAATGACCAGGTCAGGCTTTGAACCTAGCTTTGAACCCTGAACTCCAGGTCCAGTGCTCTTTCTTTGCACCAGGGTGATGGGAACTATCTCCAGCTGCACACAGACACACACATCTGCACATACAGACACTCAAGGGCTACATTCTCTGTTGCCTTCTTGGCCCGTGAGGTGCTTTCTACAGGGGAAGCAGTGATTGCTAATGACTTTCTCAGTGCCTGTAATACTTAGATCACTTTATCAATCAAATGTGGCATTTGGTGGCAGCTCTGCCACCTGTCCCTTTCCTTCAGTGTTGCGGAGTATTTCACTGCAGGACACAGGTGCCAGCTGTCATCCTGAAATAAACCAGGGTCTGCCCCAGGATAAGTGTGCTTAGGGAATCGCTTCAGATTGAATTTCTTATCTGAAAGCCCCTCTGAGTTTGGGACTCAAAAAGGAAAAATAAACAAATTATAGGTGAGTAAACAAACATAGCTGTTTCTGAGGCATCAGGCTGGCTGTTACTGGGGCTTTAAAAATCACTCTTTTTCTTCTCTTCTACTGGCCTGGTATCGTGTATGGTCTCTTGAAATATAGATGCATTTATTAAGCATTAGGCCACTTACCAAAGTGCTGACATTATGGCTATACTTTTTTCACAAGGCAGTAGCTATTCCCTGTAGCAAATCTTTTGATTTGGGACTCTGAGAAAGAAGGGGAAGTGTAAGGAAATACGGTTTTTGATCCCCTGCAACACTAGGCACTATTTATTGTAGGTACCGTACATATCCATATACTATTTCATGTAATTCTACCAAAATACCTGTGAAATAGATATTATCATCCCCACTTCACATGTAAGACAACGATTATACTGAGAGTTTAAGTAATCTGTCTGGGGACCCAACTAATTAGTAAGTGTCAAAGTAGGGATTTAAACATCAAATCCCATATTTTTTCCCTTTTTGACCATACTTACCCCTCATTACTGTCCTTGTCATCAGCATCATATTTATCACCCATCTGAAGCCACACTGTCTGATAGCCAACCAATGTCATTATGGTGTCACACGTAGCACAGATGAAGTAGAGTAGAATAGGGGTGACTAGGGACTCGGGGTGGAGGCAGGGGAGATATTGGTCAAAATATGGAAAGTCTTAGTTGGGAGGGATAAGTTCAAGAGAACTGTTCTACAACGTGGTGACTATAGTTAATAACAATGTATTATAGTCTTAAAAATTGCTAAAAGAGTAGATTTTAAGTGTTCTTCCCACAAACAGTGATAAGTATGTGAAGTAATAAATATGTTCATTCTTCACATGATTAATATATACAATTTTTGTCAATTAAAAATTAATTCTAAAAATCCCATGCCCCCAAACCAAAAAGAATTAAAGAGTGATTTAAGTCTTTATCACAGGCCTTCCAGCATGGCTGGGAAGGACTATAGTGTATGTTGCACAATAGTGCAGTATATCTACAGAGACAGCCTCTTCCATCTTCCCGAATCTGCTGATCTCCAAATGTCTTGTCTCAAGTGCTCCAGATTCCCCAAAGATCTTTCTCCAAAACTCATTTCTTTCTGGGCTTTTTCTTTTCTTTCTCCCTCCTATTCCTTCACAGATCCAGGTTTTTCTCCATCAAGTATCCTCCTGCCCATTTTAGTGTAAATCACTTTAACCCTTTTGCTTCCCTAGTTCTGTTTATTTTCCAGACTATAGGGGTTGAGAAAGCAGACCTTAATAACAGCTTACTGAACTCAAGACTTGGCTCCAGCTCATCCTAGCTGTGTGAGCTTCGGCAATTTATTAGACCAATCTGAATCTTAGTTTCTTCTTTGTTTTAAAGAAAATATAATAACATCTGCATCATTTGGGCTGATTTGAAGATTAAATAAGTTAATACACATAAAGCACTTAGAATAGTACCTGATATAGGAACAACTAAAAAAATTGACTACTGTTATTGTAATTATTATTATTATCCTGATCAGATTATGAGGAACCAAGAAAAAAAAACCCAGCAAGCAGGCACGTCTTTCTTACAATGTGGAAGGAGGAAGAGCTATGAATAGTTACATGAAATTTTGGAGGGGAGCTTCTGTCACAGTTATAATTATATTGACATTAATAATCATTGATATTATTTAAATCAGCAACAATTATAGTTACATTGCCATTCATAATTGCTGATAATTTAAAATTCAACAGCATTAGTATAATAATGTACTACAGTTTTTCCTAACACCTCTATGTTCAATGTCTCACCCATTGCCTACCTTATCTTATTTAATCCTCATAATAACCTTTGAGGTAGATATCATTATTAACCCAATTTGACTGATAGAAAAAGTCAAACTATAATATGAGAGGTAAAGTAGCTTTGTTTAAGATAATGTTTCTCAGTCTCTTTCATGTTACAGCACACTTAGAAAATAAAAATACGTGTATTGCACATTGGGGTAAAGTGTAGCAGAAGTAAAAAGCCTCCAAGGGCTGAGAAGGTCACTTGTAACCCATTATCAGCACAATGGGGAGAATGCTCAGGTCTAAGGGAGAGTCAGGGCATGGACCCAAGTCTGTCCGTGCTTTTGGTGGAGTAGCTCCTATTGGACCAACCCTCCCACAGATAACAATGATAAATGCTGCAATATACATATATATATATATATATATGTATATTATATAAAATATATATAATTTTACTTATTTGTTTTCTGCTATGTGGCCATTAATCTTATTGGCATGAGGAATTGAAAAACAGAATTTGGGGATTCTTGAGTAGCTGGAGAATAAGGAGGAGGGAATTCTAGAAAGGAGAGCATGATGGGGGACCCCCCAGTTCCTCCTATAAACTATTCCCAAATCTCTGGCTAACCCCTAAACTATGCAAGTGTGAAAGCCAAAAGAACTGAACAGAGATTTCAGCAGCTGGCTATTGCAGTGAAGGCAGAATTTGGTGTTTGAATAAAAGACAAGTTAAATATCTGCTAAAATAAACAAATAACAACAACAACAGAAACAATTATTCAGAGGAACATAACAGAACCCAGATACAAATTATTATGTAAAATATCCAGGATATTTACCAAAATTACTAGACATAGACATATGAACAAACAGGAAAATGTGAAGATACCTGAGGCAATACACAGTGATAACCTCAAGATGACCCAAATGTTAGAATTAAAAGACAATTTAGAACAGGTATTATAATTATGTTCAAGCATGTAGAGGAAACGTGCTTGTAGTGAATAAGCACACTCCACACTCTTTCTGATCATTCTATACTGACTCCAAGATTTTTCTTTTTTTTTTTTTAAAGATGACCGGTAAGGGGATCTCAACCCTTGGCTTGGTGTTGTCAGCACCACGCTCAGCCAGTGAGCCAACTGGCCATCCCTATATGGGATCCGAACCCGTGGCCTTGGTGTTATCAGCACCTCACTCTCCCGAGTGAGCCACGGGCCGGCCCAACTCCAAGATTTTTCTTAGGATAATGTTTTCCACATAACAGATTTGAAAAGTAAAGGACAGAGAAGTACTTTGCCTAAATTCTTCACACAGCTATGACAGAATTGAGAACAAAGTCCAGGTAATCTTACTCCATAAGTAGAATTTTCCAAGACGTTAAGAGCTCAGATGCTATAGTTGATCTGACTTGGTCTGAATCACTTATTAGATGTGTACCCTTGATAAGTTATTTAATTAATCTAAGCCTCATTTTTCTTAAATAGCTGCTGTGTGAATTACATGGTATTGCATATAAAATGCTTGACAAAGTGTTTGCTGCATGGGGCATATTCAATAACATGCTAGTTACCACCACCATCATCATCACCATCATTGTGCCACCACCTATTTCTTTATGGAATTCTGCTTTATTGACATAATTGAATTTTACTACATCAAGCAGTGAAAAGAGAAAAATCTACCCTAGGAGTCTGATTCTTCATGTATTTATTCAACATTTATTAAGCACCTTCTTTGTACAAGAAGCTGTGCTTGATCTAGAAGAAATATAACCATATATAAGACACGGCCTTTGCTCTCACTGAACTGCAATAACTAATTTTAAAAATTAAATGGTTTGCATAAAAGGAGAAACAAGAAACTCCAGAACTACATTTTTTTCTAATTTTTCATATTTGGTATAGATGAGATAATGAAAATTTCAAGTGTGTAATAATACCCTTGATGTTAGTAATGATAAGTAATCATCCAGTCTATTCTATTCCTCTTTTATTTGGGGGTCACTCAACCCTACAGGAAGTTGAAGCAAGTAATAGAACCACTCCTGTGAAAAATGTACACACCAACACAATTTTGAACTCAATTTTGGGGATTTACTGACTCCTGAAATCTATTCACAAACTCTCTGTTTTAGAGACTTCTGACTTCTAGTGATGTAAAACTTCAAAGCAGCCAATTTTACTATCGAATAGTTCAAAGGTGGGAAAGAACTTTTCCTCACTTTGATCTAAAATTTGTGTTTAATTTTTTTTTTAATTTTAACATTTACCTGTACATTTTTGTGGGGTAAAGTGTGTTGTTTCAATACGTGCATATACTGCACAATGATTCACTTGGGCAGATAGCATGGTTTTGCACCTGAAATTTGCATCTCTGAGCCTGTGTTCCTGTTTGGTGGTCCTCATTCTGCCCTGTAGAGGGCAGCCTGTTCCATTCTGTGTGACCACAGCCCTGTAAGTATTTAAAAACACTTAGGTTCTGCATTGGCATCCTCTAGGCCGAGTGTCTCCATTTCTTTCAGTGATTACTCATTTCTCATGGATCTAGGCCCTTTATCAGCCTGATTGCTTTCCTTTAATTGTGCACTAGGTCTGCAAGTTATTTCCTTTAATTACAAAAGTAACTTATACTTATTGTAAATTAAGATGAAACCAAACCAAAACCCAAACAAACCAAAAACTATACAGTTGTGTATAGAATAAAAAGTAAATGTGTCTATATGTACCACTTAGGCAAATCATGTTCTAAGGAAAGACAATTGTTGAGGGGTTGTGGATTCCCTTACCAGACAATGTCTAGGCAAATGCTGTGCATATATACCTTTTTTTCTTTCTCAAATGGGATCACACTATTCTGCAACTATTAAAAACTTAATCTATTATAGGCATTGTTTTATCTCAAGATATAGATGATCTCATTTGACCATGTGGCATCAAAAGTATAGA
>NW_007727233.1:228044-228569 GCF_000696425.1 Galeopterus variegatus
ATACCATCTCACTCCAGTTAAGATGGCTAATATCCAAAAGACTGAGAATGATAAATGCTGAGGTTGCAGAGACGAAGGACCTTCATATACTGTTGGTGGGACTGCAAAATGAATGGTATGGAGTTTCCTTAAACAATTGCAGATAAATCTACCATATGACCCAGCTATCCCACTGCTGGGTATATACCCAGAGGAATGGAAATCATCATGTCGAAGGGATTACCTGCTCTCCAATGTTCATTGCAGCACTCTTTACAATAGCTAAGAGTTGGAACCAGCCCAAATGTCCATCATCAGATGAGTGGGTAAGGAAACTGTGGTATATTTACACAATGGAATACTACTCTGCTATAAAAAGGGATGAAATACTACCATTTGCAACAACGTGGATGGAATTAGAGAAAATTATATTAAGTGAAATAAGCCAGGCACAGAAAGAGAAATACCACATGATCTCACTTATTTGTGGGAGCTAAATGTAAATGATAAATAAATAAATAAACAAACAAATAAATGGGCGGGGGG
>NW_007727233.1:229527-231495 GCF_000696425.1 Galeopterus variegatus
GGGGGGAAGAAGACACAATAATCACAATAATTCCTAGAACTTGATAAGACAAGTGAACAGATATGATGTTGATGGGGGAGAGGGAGGGAGAAAAGAGGAATTGGTAAAGGGACATGAAAATCCACTACACTGTATATTGATAAATTAAAATAAAACAAACAAACAAAAAATATATACCAAGAGTTTTTATGGATATCGTTGGTTTTATTTTTTCTCATTTTAGGTGCAAAAATAAGCCACATCCACAAATGTGTAGAAGTTACACAGAGATAAATTTCATCCTGTTTTGAAGAATTAATGTCAGTTAGAACTGTCTGGAAATGAGGATTTTAGGAACCAACGAGGTTTATGTTATTAGAAACGTTCAAGCAGAGTTTGGAAAGCGGTGTTAATACTACCAAGTGGAGAAAGTGGCATACAGTAGACACTCAGTAAATATCTGTGAAAGAGAAGAAAAGGAGGAGGGGAGCGAAGTGAGGGGAGGAGAGGAGAAGGAGAGAATTTTTATTCGTTCATTCAAAAATAGCTATTAAACATTTGCTCTGTGCCTGGCTCTGTGTTAGTTACCAAGAAAAAATGGTAAGAATGACAAAAATTACCCCTTCCACCCATAAAATTTACAGTGTAATGGGCAAAACAAACACTTAACTAATCACACCGACATTTAAGTACAAGTCATTGTAGGTTCTAGAAAGGAAACACCTAAAGAGCTGCGAAAGCCGTGTACAGAGGGCGACAGTAGCCTGAAGTGTCAGGGATAACTTCTCCCAAGATTTAAGGCTTCTGTGGGAGCTAGTAAGTGAAATTTTCAAGCATAAATGCAGATTGTGAGGCTAGTGAGTAGTGCCAGAAGCCCTCAGGGAATGCAAGAAAGACCAGTGTTGCAGAAGCCCAGAGAGCAAGGTGGATGGCAAGATAAGATGGGGCAGGAGAAGGGGCCAGGGGCCGGCTCAGACAGCCTTGAAGGCCACAGTGAGGAACTGGGTGTCATCCTAGGAGTATTAGGGAGCCCTGAAGGTCTTAAAGGCAAGGAGGGACGTGCTGAGATTTCCTTTGTAAAAGATCACTTTGGCTGCTTTGTTCTCCCCTCCCGAGAGGGTACAGGGGTGGATGTGAGGAGGCCAGTTCAGATGGGACAGTACAATTCAGACGTGACAGGTAAGAGCATGAAGAGGAAGGTGACAATGAAGATGAAGGGAGGTTTGAGACATTTCTGAGGTGAAATGTGCAGAGCATCGTGATGGAGTGGGTAAGGTTATGAGCAGGTGGAGCGTGTCCTTATGGTACTGGCTAGTGCAGCTGGGTGACTGGTGGCTTCTCTGGGGCTGGAAACACTGGATGGCAGGACGCAGGTCTGCAGGAGAAAACTCCCTATTCATGTTTGGGGCATGTTGATTTCCAGGTACTTTGAGTCGCAGGCACTGTGTTAGATGCCTTGCATGTTTTATTTCATTTA
This sequence comes from Galeopterus variegatus, assembly GCF_000696425.1. NCBI lineage: Eukaryota > Metazoa > Chordata > Mammalia > Dermoptera > Cynocephalidae > Galeopterus > Galeopterus variegatus. The sequence goes on from NW_007727233.1 coordinate 230,984, forward strand.
ATTCTCATAACCATTTTGCAAGCTAGATATCATTTTTCTCCTCTTATAGTTGAGGATATCAAGGAACGAAGAAATTTGGTTAATAGCCCAAAGTCCTACAGCTAGTTAGGGCAGAGCCTGGATTTGAAACCATATGTAGCTGATTTCCAAGTCTCTGCTATTTCTACTATATTTTTCTTGCTAAGGTCTTAATCAACTATTTGCCAAGTAGTTATATTGTTGATAAATAAGAAGACCCTTTTTCTAGTGGGATTTTGGAAACTTAAAAAAATAACATTAATCCAAATAGGGTTGTGCTTTCCTTGTTTTCTTTTTTCTTCATCTTTTTGGAGATTTAAATAGTCAGAGATTGATACCCGAGCTTAATCAAAGCAAGTTTTCATGCCGAAACAACACAGTCCCAGTCATTTGAAAGTTACTGTTTATATAACCACAATAAAATCATCTTGTAAAATTCATCAGCCCCTACATGGACTAGTTATAGCATATCTCCAAAGTGTGGGGCTGGCCAA
>NW_007727233.1:232253-234439 GCF_000696425.1 Galeopterus variegatus
AAATTCATCAGCCCCTACATGGACTAGTTATAGCATATCTCCAAAGTGTGGGGCTGGCCAAACCAGCTGGATCATTAAGACAGAATTGCACATAATTTCCTACCTTTGGCATATAACTCTGGGAAACTGAATGTAACTGTCACATAGAGTGGTTATGTACCATGACTATAATGATGACAAAGTTGTATAGACTCTGAGAATATTGGATGTTTTAGAGATGATCCAGTAAAGCTCTTCATTTTGTAGATGAGGGTCACAGACCCTGGCAGAGAAGGTGGAACTGGTAAAAGAGTTGAGCCAGGAAACGAGGTTTCAAGTCTGTGACTCTTTTTTTTTTTTTTTTAATCATCAGCAAACATATGTGATGTACAGAGAGATGGGGAAGTAGGTAGGCAGAAGGATGGATGGACATACCTAGAAAGATAGGTGGGCAAATATGTTCCCTTTACTGGTGATTATAGGGTTGACGCTTTACTTGTACTTTTAAAATTTAATTCTTACAGCAATCTAGTGATATTGGTATTATTAGCACCATTTATCAGATAAAGAAACTGAGGCTCAAATTATTAGCTTAGTATTAGCATAAATATCTCAATTATACGGGTATACATTTTTAAAGATCTTAGAAATTACTTATAATTTGTGTTAATTTTTGTACAGTTGTTCCAAGAGAAGATGGAACTTTCCTGATAAAGAATGGGATTACAGAGGAAGCCTTAGTGACTTTCCTCAAAGTCTTAGAATTTTAAAAATACTGTGATCCTTGGACTGAGATCTGGATAAGAATATGGCTTATTCATTCACTATTTTGGGATCTCGAGCAAGTCACCTGACTTCTCCCAGATTCAGTTCCTTCATCTGTAGAATTGGTATAAAAGTACCCATCTACCAGAGGTGGAGAAACAGCCTGCAAAGATACTTTTGAAAATTAGTGCAATGAAGATAAGGAACAAGCACAGCAGAGATGGATGTGGGAAAGAGCACAAAGAACCCTTATTCGATGCTCTACCCACTACCCTCTGCAGGCACATATNATATTGTGGGCAGAGGGGAGATGGGGGAGGGGTGTTGGTGAGATCTTACAAGCTTACAAACTCTATGAACTTGGGTGTGATGTTTGATTTTTCTGAACCTCAATTTTCTCATCTGTAAAACTGGGAAAACGGGACCTGCTTCATAGGGGGGTTATAAGGATTTCATAGGATAATACGTTTAAAGTTCTTCAGGTAGTGCCTAACACACAGTAGGTACTCAACAAATAACATTTTGCTTATTGGGTGACTGGCCAAGCTAGAAGTAGGAATTAGTTGAAAATTCACCTATCCTGTCATCCATGTTTATTGCTATTAATATGGATTCAGATTTTTTGCCTTAACAGATTTATTTGACCAAATTATACTGTTTTTCATTTGCCCCATCCAAGCAAAAGCAAACTCTAATTGGTTTCCCTATAGCATGGACCAGAGAAATCAAACCAGCTTGGTGCCCTCTTATACAATGAGCTGCAAACCTTTTGTAAGTCATCTCATTAGCTCCCCTGTGATATTTATGAAGCCTGAGATTTGCTAATGATCTTAAATGAAGTTAGGATCTTTAGTTTGTGTTAGAGAGGGGAGTGGTGAAGAGAATGAGAGGACCTTAAGAGACCTTAAATGCAAATCATTACTGAAACATTTTTTGGTTATCAGTTACCCGGGAGGGTGTCTGACAAATACAGTATGGGGTCTTATCCCCCATCATCTGTGTGATGGGGTACCATCTGGGCGCATAGAAAAAGACATAGTCTGTAAGATTTGGCTGAACTAACGTATCAATGAATAAATTATCAAAACCAACAAATGCAGTTCAAACCAGAGGTGACCATGGGTTTTAAAAATTTTAGCAGTTCAGCTGAATCTCTGTGAAAGAATTTCTTTCTTTTTTTTTGTGTCCGGCAACGGATCGCAACCCTCAGTGTCGCGCCCGTACCGGACCGGGACCGGCAACGGGATCGCAACCCTCGGTGTCGCGCCCACACCTCGCTCAGCCAGTGAGCGGGAACCGGTCTGTATGTGGGATCCGAACCCTCGGGCGGGAGCGCCACCGTGCTCACAAGCGGCGCACTGTAGCAGTGCGCCACCGGGCCGGCCCGAAAGAATTTATTTCTAAAGAAATGTGTTATACAATACAGGGAGCATGCCCACCCC